>NC_084812.1:24935064-25062564 GCF_963583255.1 Pyrus communis
AATTCTTGGTTTTATCTTTGGTGTTCTATTGTGAGATTTTGTACACAAACATTACAAAATTTTGCATCATTTGTAGAAGCTTCCATGAGAATTGCAAAAGCCAAGAAAATGCCTTTCTTGTATTTTAGGTTACCCTTTTGTTCTTTTGTAAATTCCTTGGAAGAATTTACAAAAGAACAAGAGTATTTTGAGATGAATAATACTTGCATCCCCTATGATGGGGATGAACATATCCCCATTTGCAAGTAACGCATCTTGATTGAATAAATCAACGATTGGAACCGTTCAATTTGTTAGTCTTCATTTGAAGATCACTCTTACAAGAATCAATCTAATTGGAGATCGTGTTATTATCCAAACATATCAATAAATGAATGGTTCATTATGAATATGTTATTTGGTACGTACAGCTTCGATTTATTCTATACATTTGAATGACTAGTGTATGCTTAGTGGGCCAATGAACATCTTATTTAAATGAAATAAACATTTCTTATCTAGACCTAACCTAACTTCCTAAAATATCCTCATTCAAGATTAGATAAAATTAGCCTCGTATGAGCCGAGCTCAAGTGAGCTTAAAACATTCAAGCTCGATACCAAGATAAAGGTGTTTCGAGCTATTTACTATAAAATTCGCAAAAAGTACAAACATAGTTTTTTGAAATGATCACATAATTATTTATTTTTTATTCGTTATTATGCTTGTAACTTAGTGGGAGGCTAGGTCGACATAGATGAAGTTTATAGCACGTTTTAGAAAAAGAAAGTCAATTTACTTCTTACGATAGGGCGACTATATTGGTATCTCACGAACTTGACCAGTCGGAAATACGAATGTTCAAGCTTGTCTTGCTTGGTTTGTTTCTTTCACGAGTCGGAAATACGAACATAGGTCGAACTTGGTGCAAGTTCAAGCTGTTTCGAGCTGTCTACTAGGCATTTGAAATACAAGATTTTATGCGTCAATTTACATAAAACGAAATTATTGATATGAGATACTATAGTTTTAAGCCTTGCGTCCCCTTGCTCATTTTTATTGTTTTTATTTTTTTATCAACGGGGAGAAAATTGTACACTTATTTTACTTAGCAGACAGAAATAACTTACCAAATCTGCAGCTTTAATGGAGATTAGATTTATGCCACCAAGAGAAGTCAAATCTAGGCTTTTTGCAACGTTTTTAATAATGATTAGGGCCAGGATCAAGGCTAAATTAGTATATGAACGTAGAAGGAAGTAAAATCTGCATACAAATTAATGCAGATGAAAATTTTCTGTCCTTCATTTTGCTATAAGGTACTCGTCAATGGCTGTGGTTTCAGCATCGAAACAATGCCAAGGCACGGAGCTCACCTGGTTTTTTATTCTTTCTCCGTTGTTCTTGTTCTCGGCACGCCAACGCCGCTGATCAGGAAGATAGAAAGGCATACATTGTGTACTTGGGATCTCTTCCTAATGAGGAGGCGTTCTTGCCATTGTCTCACCACATTGATATTCTCGAAAGCGTAGTGGAGAGTAGCTTTGCTTCGAATCTGTTGATAAGAAACCATAAGAGGAGCTTCAATGGATTCGCAGCAAAGCTCAATAACCGAGAAAGAGAGAGGTTTGCTAACATGAAAGGAATCGTCTCTGTGTTTCCGAGCAGAAGCGACCAACTTCAAACAACAAGCTCTTGGGACTTTATCGGGTTCAATAAGAAGATCAAACGAGACCCTACTGTCGAGAATGATGTCATTATTGCTGTGATCGACAGTGGAATCTGGCCTGAATCGGAGAGCTTTAAAGACAAAGGTTTTGGTCCTGCTCCCAAGAAGTGGAAAGGTGCTTGTGAAGGTGGCAAAAATTTCACTTGCAATAACAAGATCATTGGAGCAAGGCATTACAATTCATCATCGGCGAGGGATGAGGCAGGTCACGGAACCCACACGCCTCAACAGCAGCTGGGAACCCCGTTAAGGACGTGAGCTTTAATGGACTAACACAAGGCACTACAAGAGGAGGGGTTCCCTCTGCAAGAATTGCTGCATATAAAGTCTGCAATCACGACGAGTGCTATTCGGAGGCAATCTTGGCTGCGTTTGACGATGCTACTGCTGATGGAGTTGACATCATTACAATTTCAGTTGGAAGTGGTACTGCTGCTGATTTTGACCAGGATGCTGTGGCAATCGGAACTAACCATGCAGTGAAGAAAGGGATACTAACGGCACAATCTGCAGGCAACGAAGGTCCCAACCTGGGTACTGTATCAAGTGTAGCGCCCTGGATACTTACAATTGCAGCAAGTAACACAGATCACTGGATCATTACCAAGGTTGTTCTTGGAGATGGAAGGACACTAATTGGGAGTTCGGTTAATACTTTCACAACAAACGGAACAAGTTATCCTTTGGTATACGGAAAAGATGCATCAAGTAGATGCCAGGAATCGCTTGCTACGATGTGTCTAGAAGGATGCCTAAACTGTGATTTAGTTAAGGGAAAGATTGTAGTATGTGATCAGCTCAATGGACAAACAGAGGCATGTCGATCTGGTGCGAAAGGTTCAATTTTAAGGGATGCTCTGAGAAGTGATGTTGCCTTCATTGTCCCACTACCTGCAACAAGATTAAACTACAAAAACTATGAAGTGGTCAGGTCGAGTTTGTGGCCAAGTGGACTATCCTCCAAAATACCTTTCGGCTAAAGAAAGAAAGAAAACATCTTTCCTTGTTTTGGGGAGAAAAAAAGGGAAAAGCAAGGAGGAAAAAAGGGAAAAGCAAAATGTTCTCTTCAACACCCATGGGTGTTGGTTCAAAAAGGAAATAAAAGAGTGTGAGAGCTCAATTCGGTTTAGAGAGAAAAAAGAGCTCGGTTTGCAGAGAGAAGAAAGAGCTCTTTTTTGCAGAGAGCAAGGGCAAGGGTGAGAGAAATCAAGAGAGCTAGAGTGAAAGATCTCTTGTGAAAGAACTCTTGGGGTAGAGTGAGGCTCTTGGGAAAATTCTGTGAGTGGGTGTACAAGGGATATGGGATTGGGTTATGTCGATTTAACTCATGTGTAACTTGTACTGTTTTTCTCATAGTGAAGAGCAATATCTCTCCGATGACGTAGGCAGGTTTTTGCCGAACCTCGTAAATTTCTCTGTGTCTTTATTTCTTGTATTTTATTTTGTTCAACTGTGTGTGATTTTTGGTGAGGTTGTAATCTGAATCTCGGTTCCGCACTAACGAACGGGCCAAGGCACAACACTACCTCAACTCCACAGACGACGCTTGAGCCAAGATATTCAAAGGTGAAGGCGCAAAAGATCCTGCTGCACCAATTGTTGCTTCCTTCTCCTCACGGGGACCAAATATAATTTTACCTGAAATTATCAAGCCAGATATAAGTGCCCCAGGAGTAGATATTTTGGCTGCATTTTCACCCGTGGCTCCTGTCCTCTCAGATACCCCGGAAGACAAGAGGCGTGTAAAATACAGCATACCATCTGGCACCTCCATGTCTTGCCGCCACGCCGCTGGTGCAGCTGCATATATTCAACATTCCACCCGCACTGGTCTCCAGCAGCCATCAAATTGTCTCTTATGACTACTGCTTGGCCCATGCATAATTCTTACAATTATTATCCTGGTGAATTTGCTTATGGTTCTGGACATATCAATCCTTTAAAGGCTGTACATCCGGGTCTCGCCTACGAAACTTCTAAAGACGATTACATAAAGTTGCTCTGCTCAACCTTGAACGAGGCCAGAGTTAGACTTATATCAGGAGATAACAGCTCTTGTCCGACAGGCTCCAACAAAGGATCGGCGGGGATCTCAATTATCCTTCGCTAGCTGCTATTGTTACACCATTGAAATCGTTTAAGATTAAATTTAGCAGAACAGTTAAAAATGTTGGCCTTCCAAACTCCACTTAAGAGGCCAAAATCCTCCCAACTACGGAAGTTGAAATCAAAGTGGCACCTAAAGTTCTTTCCTTCAAGTCGTTGAATGAGGAGAAGGCTTTCACTGTGACCGTTGATGGGAAAGATTTGCCAGATGCATCATATGTGTCTGTGCCACTGGTTTGGTCCAATGGAACTCACTGTTACATGTCCAATTCTTGTACGCAGCGCGCACAATTTATCATAACCGCATTGTTTTTATTTCATAACTTCTTTGTTGCAAACCTAGGAAAATTTCTGATTGTATCTGACACATTTTCCTACCTACTAGTCAGTTCCTGTGATAAATAAAACCATAACCATGGAGCATTTGTTACTTGAAAGCGAGACTCTGATTATCCAGAAGAAAGCATCTTTGTTAATCCAAGTCCGATGGTAACAAAAATCTTTAACCTAAGCTGTTTCTGTCTTTTAAATATTAAGAGATCAAGATATGAAATCTGAATATGATCCCTTGTCCCCCTTTTACCTTCATCGTTAACTCTGTTCTTGGAACCAAACCATGGTGCAAATTTCAGGCTAACAATGTTATAACTTGCCTGCCGCTACTAGTTGCAAATGCACATAATATCTACAGACCTTGATCAGAAGGCCATTATTTTAAGCTTTCATCCTAAAATTTACTGTTCGATCAGTTTTGTGCTCATCTTCTGTTCCGGCACTAAACAATCAGTTGCTTCTGCAACTTGATTGCTTTGCTGATCTTGGAAATTAATTGCTGCTACAATCAGTTCATCTTGTTTGGGTCTTTTTACTAGCTAGTTTTAGTGACAAGTCTTCTGTAAGTGCTTCTCAGTGTAGTTTGTAATGTATGGAAGATGACTCAATCACCATTTCCATTTCCTATACTGTATCTCAATCTTCTCTTTTATAGATACGAACTGGAACGTGCAATGAATTATGCTTGCGTCCAACTGATGTCTATTTTGCAGCTGTTGTAGACTTGTAGTGTCATGTTGATTCTTCGTTATTTAACAGCGCTCTTTCAACAAGTATTCTTTGTCAATAATATTCCAAATTCATCATGATCATACTCCCACTTCTGGTGCGGATTGTGCAGTGAATCCAAGTGATTGGCCAGCTACAGCAACTGGCAATCGTGGATGAGAAAATTGTGTGGTTAGAAAGCTCGGTGTTGTTAAATTTCACCAGCGGTACCACAGGTATATGGAAATAGGATCCCCTCTAGTATTATTGTCATGGTGAAAGCTAGTATATCTGCTTTCTCTTCTCCTTATTTGGTACCTTTGTACACTTCTGTGTAGTTAATTAGCCTGAAAATAACATACCAAATTCAAAGAACTTGCAACGGTAGAAATTATTGATGTTATAATTTGGAAGCTTTGTCGTGTCCTATGAACTTCGAACATATCGCAAAATGCATGCTACATGAACTTGAAATTGTAGTTTGGGAAATTAAATGATGTGTGTATGTAATTAGTAATTACAAAGATGCATTCAGAATAAATAAAAAAAGAAATACATGTAATACATATTATACAATTGTAGTGTGCATTGAATAACTAGGTAGATTGGATACATGTAATAGATTGAATCAATATATACATTTATACATTGGTTGACTAAATAGTAAATACATACATTGAATGAACTGGTTATCAGAAGTGTCTTACGAGAAGGTATTATCTATCTAATTTCAATATAAAGTAGTTGTCACCGTTTACGAATTTCATCATCGAAACAAAAACAATGGCAAATCACGGAGCTCACCTGTATTCGTATGCTTTCTTCATTATTCTCTTACTTGCTAGGAACTCGGCATGCGAAGCCGTTGATCAGGAAGATAGAAAGCCATATATTGTGTATCTGGGATCAGGTCCTAACAATGAGGTGTTTTCGCCATTGTCTCACCACATTGGTATTCTCGAAAGCGTTGTAGAGAGCAGCTCTGCTACAAATTTCTTCATAAGAAGCTACAAAAGGAGCTTCAATGGATTCGCTGCCAAGCTCACTGACCAAGAAAGAAAAAGGCTTGCTAACACGAAGGGAGTAGTCTCTGTGTTTCCGAGCACAACTTACAAGCTTCAAACAACAAGATCTTGGAATTTCATCGGGCCCAATGAGAAGATCAAACGAAAATTTTCTGCTGAAAGTGATGTTGTTATTGGTGTGATCGACAGTGGAATCTGGCCTGAAACAGAGAGCTTTAAAAATGAAGGTTTTGGTCCTGCTCCCAAGAAGTGGAAAGGAGTTTGCTAAGGAGGCAAAAAATTCACATGCAACAACAAGATCATTGGAGCTCGATTTTACATTGAGTCCACAGCTAGTGATGAGGTTGGTCATGGAACTCACACTGCCTCAACCGCAGCAGGGAACCCTGTAAAGGGTGTGAGTTTTTATGGAATGGCGCAAGGCACTGCATGAGGAGGCATTCCCTCAGTGAGAATTGCTGCATATAAAGTTTGCGGTTCTGATGGGTGTGCTATGGACGGGATCTTGGCTGCTTTTGATGACACTATTGCCGATGGAGTTGACATCATTACAATTTCAGTTGGAAGCAATACCGCCTCTAATTTTGACCGGGATGCTTAGCAATTGGATCTTTTCATGCAATGCAGAAAGGGATACTAGTCGCACAATCTGCAGGCAACCAAGGTCCTTCCCTGGGTATTGTATCAAGTGTAGCACCTTGGATACTTTCAGTTGCAGCAAGTAGCACAGATCCCCAAATAATTGACAAGGTTGTCCTTGGAAATGGAAGGACACTAATTGGGAGTTCGGTGAACTCTTTCACATCTAACAGAACAAGTTATTCTTTGGTATACGGAAAAAATGCGTCAAGTAAATGCGAGGAATCGCTTGCTACGATGTGTGAAGAAGGATGCCTAGACAGTGATTTAGTTAAGGGAAAGATTGTTTTATGTGATCAGTTCAATGGACATAAAGAGACACATCGAGCTGGTGCAGAAGGTTCAATTATAAGCAATGTTCTGAGAAATGATGTTGCGTTTATTGTCCCATTGCCTGCAACCAGATTGAGATCCAAAGATTATGAAGTGGTCAGGTTGTACATCAGCTCCACAGACAATGCTCGAGCCAAGATATTAGATAGTGAAGGTGCAAAAGATCCTTCTGCACCAATTGTTGGTTCCTGCTCCTCACGGGGACCAAATTTAATTTTACCTGAAAAATTATCAAGCCAGATTTAAGTGCCCCGGGAGTGGATATTTTAGCTGCATTTTCGCCAGTTGCTCTTGTAACAGATACCCCTGGAGATAAGCGGCGAGTAAAATACAGCATATTATTTGGAACCTCCATGTCTTGCCCCCCATGCTGCTGGTGCAGCTGCCTATATACGAGCATTCCACCCTGATTGGTCTGCAGCAGCCATCAAATCATCTCTTATGACTCCAGGTGAATTTGCTCATGGTTCTGGACATATCAATCCTGTAAAAGCTATAAATCCGGGGCCTTGTGTACGAAACATCTGAAGCTGATTACATAAAGGTGCTCTGCTCAATCTTGGATGAGGCCAAAGTTAGACTTGTATCGGGAGATAACAGCTCTTGTCCTATAGGCTCTGACAAGGGATCAGCGAAAGATCTCAACTATCCTTCTCTAGCTGCTTTTGTGTCTCAACTATCCTTCTCTAGCTGCACTTGTCCTATAGACTACTTTACATTTGTAGCTGGTAATCCTTGTGACCTGGAGAAGCAAGAAGCAAAATGTGATGGCAAGGTCTTCAGCAAAGGCTGAGTACAGAAGAATGGCACATAGTATTTATGAGCTTCTGTGGCTTCGGTAACTACTTACTAAAATAGGCTTTAAGCCTAAAGGACCTATGCTATTGTATTGTGATAATAAAGCAGCACGAGAGATAGCTAATAATCCGGTGCAACATGATATGACTAAACATGTTAAGGTGGATAGGCATTTTATAAAAGAAAAACTGGAGGTTAAGCTGGTTGATGTTTCGTCTATAAAGATAGATGAACAACTAGCAGATGTTTTGACACATGCATTTTCGGCTAGAAAATTTCAGGACTCACTCGACAGCTTGGGCTTAGGAGATATCTATGCACCAACTTGAGGGGGAGTGTTGGTGTGAGTCAACATCCTAGGAGAGTTAGGAATATAGGTGTGTTTCCTACTTTGGTTGTAATTCCTTTAATATTCCTTGCATCACAAGGTTTGGAGTTGTATATGTATTACCTCCCAACAGGAGAAGAATAACAAGAATTATTAGAACTCTAAACTCAATTTTATCTTACTCTATTCATAAGTGTCCCTGAATTCTAAACCCTTGATATTTGGTTCATTGATTTTCATTTGACCGGAAAAACTAAAAATTCTACATTAATTTCCTGTAAAATTTTTGAGTACCAATTCTTCTTCAAAATATGCATAAGGTTATACTTTTAGATTAAAAAAAAAAAATTCAACAAAAATTGAAACAAGTAATCTCTTTTATTCCATGGTGATAAATTATCTCAACTAAACCAATTCACTAAACCTAATGAAAACAAAAAAGTTGAAATTGTATTAACAGATCGTGTGAAGAGAAGGAAGTGACATTAGAAAGTAAGCAAATATATTCGAAAGTGAGTCGTAACTCGTAAGAGATCCTATTACACATAATGTCACTTCCTTCTCTTTGCACAGTCCTAATATAATTTTACCAGAAATTTTGAAGCCAGATATTTTTGCCCTAGGGATTGCTATTTGGCTGCATATTCCCCAAATGCTTCTGTTTCAGCAAGCCCTTACGATGAGAGGCATGTAAAGTACAGTGTACTATCTGGAACCTCTATGGCTTACCCCCACGTTGTTGCTTGTTAAAATCCCATATTGGTGGGTAAAAAAGAAAATCATGGGTTTAAATACGATTACCCCACTCTAACTAATACCGAGGTTTTTTGTGGTAAAACCCAACATCTGACAGATTGGGTAGGTGGTAAAGTTGGGAACATAATCAGTGTACTTATAGTGGGGACCCACGAACCCACCGATCCAAAAATCCAACATGGTATCAGAGCTAAGGCTTAGGCTTGTGCTAGCCAATAAGTTTGTCACCAAGAAGGAAACAAGCCAAGACTCTTAACAGAAAGTCGGCCTTTGAGTTCCATTGGAAACAAGTGTAGGCTCTTAACATAGATCCGACCTCTAACTGGACTCTTAACATAGAACCGACCTCTGAGTTTCAATTGCCGATATGTGGATCTCCACGTGTGAACCACTAAATGTGGAGTTTCAATTGCCGATGTGTGGATCTCCACGTGTGAACCACTAAATGGGGTTACACGTGAGGGAGAGTGTTAAAATGCCACATTGGTGGTTTAAATATGATTACCCCACTTTAACTGATACCGAGGCTTTTTGTGGCAAAACCCCACACCTGACGAATTGGACATGTGGTAAAGTTGGGAGAGTATCGGTGTCTTTAGAATGGACCCCACGGGCCCCCATTATCCAAAATTTCAACACTGCTGCCGCTGCATACATTTAAGAATTCCACCCGGATTGGTCTTCGCAGCCCTCAAGTCAACTCTTATAACTACAGATTCAGCCCATGAATGATACAAGCACTTCCCCAGGCGAATTTGGTTATGGATCTAGACATCTTAATCCTGTAGGAGCTAAGCAGCTAGGACTTGTGTACGATGCTTCTAAAAAAGATTACATTAAGTTGCTTTGCATGTTTTATATTGTTGAGGTCCGTGTTAAACTCATATTGGGAGATACAACACATGCCCTACTGGCTCCAACAAAGGAACACCAAAGGATCACAATTACCCTTCAATGTTTGCTAATGTAATATCAAGGGAACCACCTAAAGTTGAATTTTCGAGAAGAGTTACGAATGGTGGCCATGCAAACTCCAGGCCAGTATCTCCAAAAATTCTGAAAATGTTGACATCAAAGCGGTGCCTGAAGTTCTTAACTTCAAATCCTTAAACGAGGTGAAAAGTTCCGTTGTGACCATTGCTGAACAGGCTCTCGTGGCAGGAATTGTGACTGCATCGCTAACCTGGTCTTATGGAAATCACCCGGTTACAAGTCCAATTACTGTACATGGAATGTAGTGTAGCACAATCTTTGCCTTAAGCAAAATTTCTGATTGTACGCAAGACATTCTTCATACCAGTCAAGTTCATAAAATAAAGCCAAACAATGAGGAATTTACCAATAAGAAAATGAGAGAGCTTAATTAAATTTGAAACAACATATGAAAATTGTATGTCTATTTTGTTAGAAATTATGTTTCTGAAGTCCAGTTAACCAACGAGTTTATTGTAAAAATTCATATCCAAATTTCAGAATTTTATTAACTCATTGATTGAAATGGACCTTGGATTTTTACTTTGCTATACAACTTAGAAATGAAAGACATTATGTGTAATTCAAGGAAATCTAAGCTCATGTATCATGGTCTCTCCTCTACAACAAACATAATGAACTCAAGAGCACATTCCAAATCTTGATCTTACTTCCTTTTATGGTGCAACTTGGCCAGGGGATCCAAGCCAGCCCACCAAACATGCCCCAACTTCTTTAAGGTTTTCTACGAAATCTGAATTTGGCAATTATAGTTGCTGAATAGATCGTGCCAGCTATATATCATCACATTTTTCCATTTCCACACATCCTAATTGGTAATATTTCCTTTTGGTGCAAATAAAATGAATATCATTGGAAAGGTGGATCTTGCTCTTGCATCAAATGATGAGTTCCACCCTAAATTGGTGAGATTTCTAATGAACCACCTTCTGCTTGATTTCTTTTGCTTCATAAGGAACTCATGGTTGTTCTACTTCACCACACACACACACATGCGTTTGAGCAAGATGTTAACGATAAAGCTTTGGACAACCGAATTTAACAAAGAGTTTATGCAAAAGCTCAAATAGAGTTAGATAAGAGTAGAGCTACTGCAACATTTCACGAGGCCTTAATCATACCAAGTACAGTTTAGCAAGATTAGTTTGAGTAGTTCTTAATTTTTAGTTAGGAATTTAAAAATTCATCGGGTTTGCACTTCCACTGCTTTTAACTTCAGCAAACAGTAGCACTTATGAAACTGGGTAAAGTATGATCAGTATATCCACATATTTCTTGTACAACCATTCAAGTTTATTCAATTATATGAATTTTTACAAAGATCTAAACAAGCCTAAAAGAGTAGTTAGTGCCATATTAAGTTGCCAATTGGTTAGTGCCTAAGTGATTTTGGATTTGTCAAATTTTTGGCAAGCGTGATCTGTGAATGATGAATTTTTAGATGTGGGCAGTTTGAGTTTTTTATGTTTAGGTTTAAACATCTTTTGCTTAAGTTTCAGTATTTAGGGATGACAGTGAAAAAATCAATTGGATGCATGGAAGCGAGGAATGATGTATTTTTTTAACTTTTTGTAGGAAAGGGTATTATTTTACTTTAACTAATTTAAACTACAGGTAGAGCGATTTGTGCTCAGGTGGTGCATAAAGGGAGCACATCCACTCCAGCCAATATGTCTATGCTCAAGCTTGCGGGAAAGACATAATTTTGAACATAAGAAATATTCTATTTTAACTAATTTAAACTACGGGTATAGGGATTTGTGGTCAGGTGCTCAGTTCGAGGGGACAATTCAAACCTTGGAGGACATGTTGAGAGTGTCTATTCTCCAGTGGAAGGGTAGTTAGGATGGTTATCTGTCGTTGGTTGAGTTTGCCTCCAACAACAACTATCACTCCAGTATCGGCATGGCACCTTTTGAGGCACTGTATGGGAATACGTGTCGGACACCATTGTGTTGGATAGAGGTTGGTGAATGGGTGTTAGTGGGGCCAAAAATTGTTGATACCACTAATGCTAACATCTAACTGATTAAGAGAAATCTGAAGGCAGCACAAGACTGACAGAAGAGTATTGCGAACCGACATTCCAGGGATTGTGAGTATAAGATCGGTGACTTTGTCTTCTTGAAGTTGTCTCCCTGGAAAGGTGTGGTTCGATTTGGTAAGCGAGGGAAATTGAGCCCTCAATATGTTGGTCCCTACCAAATTACAAAGAAGATTGGTGTAGTTGTTTATAAGTTGGAGCTACAACCAGAGTTGGCGCAGATTCACAATGTTTTTCATGTTTCTATGCTTCAAAAGTATGTGCCAAATCCCTCTCATGTTATTTAGCCAAAACTGCTGGAAGTAAATTAGGATGCAAGCTATGTCAAGGAGCATGTGGCGATCGTCGACCGACAAGAGAAAACTGAGAAACAAAGTCATCCCATTAGTAAAAGTGTTATGGAGAAACCATGCCATCGAAGAAGCAACATGGGAAACGGAGGATTTGATAAGCAACCAGTACCCATATTTGTTTAGTTAAGGTTGTAATTTCGGGGATGAAATTTCTTTTAAGGAGGTAGATTGTTAAACCCCACCCCTAAATTATTGTAAATTTCACAATTTCCCTAAAGGTTTATTGAATTTACAATTTAGTCCCTCACTTCTTACCCAATTCGGATCCTCTTTCTAGATTATCTCCCTCTCCTTGACTACCACGTGGCAGCCCACTAACTCACCCTTATCTCTCTTTCTCGAGTCTCTCTTAACTCACTCTTCTCTCTCTCTCTCTTTCACTCTTTTTCATTCTCACAGATCTCTCTCAACTCACCCTCCCTCTCTCTCGCGGCGACGACACCCCCACACCCAAGGAGATCCATCGATGACGACAACACCACCACCATCACCGTGCTAACTCTCTCTCTCTTTCTCTCTTCCTCTTCACCTTTGTAAAGCACAAAGAACCCTGGCGAATCCTTAGACTTTTGAGCAAGATTCTGGCCATCTCCGGCCATTCCTCAACGATCCAAAAGTAAGAAACCCTTCCTCTTACCTCCACCTTCAATTTCATAGTTAAATCGTAGGGTAAGGTGGAGTTTTGGCGTCGATCGAAGCATGGAAGGCTCTAACCTCTTTCCCCAGCGAAAAACCAACCCAAGCCTTCGGGCCTAGAACCTTTGGGCTGGGCTTCCAAGCCCAAGGCCCGTGAAACCCCGAGCCCAAACGCTTTCGTAACCTAAACCAAAACCCTTGCTAGTTTAGGCCTTTAGGCCGTATAGGACTCGGGCCTTAGGCCCGTTAACCCCAAACCCAAACCCATTTAATTTTAATTATTTTATTTATTTTCTTTTAAAACCCAAAAACACTTAGGCCGGGCTTTCAAGCCAAGGCCCTTTGACCCAAAACCCTTTGGGCCTTAGAACCCAGCCTAGTTGTGAAGCCCAGGCCCACCGAACCTAAGCCTAAGCCCAATCCGGCCCAACCCAAAGAACCTAGGAACCCCAAGCGTGTAAACCTATGCGTGAAGGGTCATCAGTGCCGACGTGTGGAGCTCGCATGCCATTGTCCAAGGCGACGCCATCGAATTTTTCGACCACCCATGGCAGTGCGTGAGGCGACGCATGACCTACCCGAGGTCCCTTTTTATGTTTTTCGACGTCCTGAACTAGTTTATGACGTCTGTTTTTCGAAATTCAATCGTTTGAGTATAGTTTTGTTAATTGTACCCTATATGTGCCTAGGTGCAATTATTAGCAGCGATTCCGTCATTCTTTTTTTCTACGGCTCTTCAACGACGGAGTATCTTTGAGTGGACCCCTTCTAAAATGCATGTTTTAATGGTAGAAATGCATACATGAAAAGCATAATTTAATGATTACGTTTTATGAAATGTTTTACGAGATATTATGCTTACTGAGAATATTTTGATATGTCATATTTTATCGAATTGATGTTCTTTGTAGTATATATGATGGATGACTATATGCTATGAATATGTTTTGAGATATATGTACCTATGTTTGGAAAGACTATGTTAAATGATTTTGTGCATATCTAGTGGTCACTGTTCTACCTACGGGCGAGGGAGATATATGTTGATGGCTTTGGGCCGAGAGATATATGTATTGGTTTCGGGCCGAGAAATACTGATAGTGATACCACTAGTTTGCACACTGTATACGGGATATGTTTCATGAAAGGTTTTATGGCATGCTAGGGTTTTTGGAAAACCTATTACTTATTATGTTATATGTTTTCATAAAACTTTGGGGGTTCGTATGTTGATTAACTGTTTCAGTATTATATATATATATATATATATATATATATATATATATCAACTTGGACCACTCATGTTTGTTTTACGTCCCCTCATGACATAGGAACGAGGATTACAACCTGAGCTACAAGGCATTCCTTTACCAATGACATCGTGCCATCTCTTCTGCTTTGACATCATTGTAATAGTACCTTCCACTTGTATTCTGAATTAGAATATGCTCTGATCTTTTCATTGTTGGCAGTTGAATATTATTTTATTATATTAGTATTTCCACCGAAATTTATATGCATGTTTCACATGTTCTCAGCATTTGCATTCATAAATGGCTTGCGTGGGACATCAAGATTGGGGCGTGTCATGTGGGGATATCGGGGTTAGGGCGTGTCACTTCTAGTGTTCATCTATAGTAGTGCAATTATTGATCTCTTACCTATTGCTTAAGTCTCATAATATTTCTTACTAACTTAACCGTCTGAGAGCCTTTGGCCAGCACCTCCAATCCTTGGCTGTTTATGGTTTTTTGTTGTTTTACAGGCTAAACGACTTTGTGCATCTCCTCACACATGGTGTTTAGCGAATTTGGTTCCAACAATTGGTGCTTTCGTTGAGAGTTGAACTCAAGATCTTCCTGACCAAATCACTCTACTACCACAACCATGACTGGTGAAGAAAGTTCAGTTAATGCTAATGTTAACACAGTAATGGGAAACAATCCACTCACCGACGCATCCCTCACCCTGCTGAGAAAACCGCTTCATGACATCTTCATTGCTCTTGGTGGGGGTAACCAAACCCTGATGCTACAACCATCCCAGGAAATGATGAAGCTCCTGCAACTGGACTCCCTCCCACTATGGGTCATATTTAGGAGACTTTGTTAAGAATCAACACTTCAGTTGATAAACTATAGAAGACCCACACGTGTTCTCGGTAAAAAAAAACCAATGGGACCACTCCTACGAGACACCAATGCCTTGGACATTGCATGACCACATTGAATGGAGCCTCGTCATTTGAATTTCGATCACCAGGAATCCTGATAAGAACAAGAACAGCGCGTGCCGCATGTATTCACACTTCTTAAAAATTCCCACAATCTAGGGATTTAGAGTGCACTGCATGTAACCACATTTTTTAAGAGGACGTAATATCTACTATTGAATATCCACTGGAATTCTTCCGATTTGACATGGATTCTATATCTTAAAAAGACTCTATTTTGACTGTTATAAATACACACTTTTAGGGTTCATCTCTAATAACATAATTATTGTATATACCTTATTCTCTTACTTATTGCTTGACTCTCAAATGTTGCCTACTAACTTGACGGTCGGAGGCCTTTGGCCGGCACCTTTCCGGTTTCCATACATTTTCTCCTTCCATCAATTTTAAACCAATTTTTATGTAAGTTTTCTTTATTGTTTTATTTTCTTATAATTATCCACACACAATGTGTGAGCTCTATCTGATAATATGAATAATAATAAAATATCGTGCTGGCTTGCATAAATATCAATGATCATTTGTAATAAAAATTCTTGCTTAAATAATTAAAAATCAAACTAAATGTCACATCAGATTCATCCATCAAATCTTGTGTTAAATATGTGATTATCCGCTGCAAAAAAATTGTGCAAAGAAATGCATTTGTTAATTTACAAAACTAAAGGATCATATGCAATGACGTCGATATAGGGGCCGGTGTGACATCCCGTCCCGGGATTATTAAACGCACGTGTGAAATTACCTTTTTGCCCTTAGGTTGTTTTGTCACGTTGTGGGTTGTTTTGTGTGGTGTGGCATGTGTTGGACCACACACACACTCCCACACACACACACACTGACACTGCTCTCTCTCCCTCTGTCTTCTCCCTGTCTCCCTCTCCCCCGAGCTCCCTTTTGCCACTGTACATGTACGGACACACACCAAGAACCATTATCCCGTAGCAGATCGAGGAAACCAAGGGTGGATTTGTGATCGTGAGGTCGAGGGGAGCACGAATATACCCTTTTCAGGTAAGAACATCGATGTTTTCACGTCGATTTCTTAAACTCCGTTTTGGGTACTGTTCATGCAAAGCTTGTACATTAAGTTTTTGGGTTTTCTGAGCTCGTGGTTGTGTTTGTGAGGTTCCCAGGAGCGTCGGAGTAGCTCGTTGGACGACTTTGGACGTCGGGAGGGCCTGGTTCGAGGTTGGCCGAGCTTGGAGTTTTTGGACAGGTATAATCTCGTGGTTTTAGCCCTTAAAACTTGTTGGGACATGTTCTACTAGCTTAGGGCTTTAATTTGGTGCAAGAAACGTGGAAAAAGGTGGAGAAACGAGAGAGTTATAGCGATTTGCAGGTTTTCCGGCGACGGTGCCGGCGACGGCGACGGCGCCGGCGTCGGGGGCTGGCCGGAGAAGAAGCAGGAATATTCCGTTAAGTTTAACGGAATATTCCTGACGGCAGGGGTTAAGTTTAACGGAATATTCCGTCAGTTTGACGGAATATTCCTGACGGCGTCAACTGACGCCGTCAGTGTGCTGTGCACGTGGCCGCGCGTGGGGGCGCGTAGGTCCGTGCCTGTGCTGGCGCGTGGGGGCGCGTGCGGGGTCCAAAAATTATTTTAAAATTATGGTTGTGATCCTGAGGTTGTGTAGAGCACGTTGGTATATTCATTTGTCCATTTTGAGCAATGTATGAGAAGTTATTACGAGAAACGGGTTATGTGCTTTAAAGTTAACGTTTTTATAGTTGTTTCGCATTTAGGTGACACGTACCCAGAGGACGAGCGTGCACACGCGAGACAGGGGGGCTACGACCCTTCTACATACCAGTGAGTGGGCTTTTGTTTTCCGTATATACCTATATACATTTATATTCCCAGAAATTGATTTAAAAGGGTTATTTGCCTTATGCCATGCATGTTATTATTAACGTTTATGCATCATCACATTCATTAGTAGTAGCATGCATATACATATTTATATGTGGGTGCTGTGGAGGCATAGGTAAGTGCCAGGTAAGAGTTATTTAACGATTGCATTAAATAGTGGATAGAGATGCTTAGAGAGCTCATAACCTGTACCCCCGTGTTAGTGCTCCCGCCCTGAGCAGGGCACAGGCCTTCACGTGATGTTCACCTCCCGCACCTTAGGCTCAGCTTGGATCCAAGCTAGGTGCACAGGCCTGTCGTACAGACCACATTAGGTGGTTCCGACTTGTAGGTGACCCGCGATTATTCGCCCAGGCTTCACGTGATCGTAGCACTTATTTACACCCAGTCCTGTCGTACAGACCACTTTAGGTGGTTCCGACTCGTGGGCAGGTTTAGATATTGGGATTGAGATTTGAGCTCTAGATGTAGCCGTACAGGTCACGTAGGTGACTCCGGCTGCCTGATTTCATGATATTGATTATGATTATACCTGGGCACTTGCATATCACTTTGAGATTTTGGCATGGCATATCTTGAGCATGATTGGTATACCCTTGAGCATGTTTTGCATGTTTACACATACGTACATATGTTTATTTTCTGGGAAGTATACAGGTTTTACGGCGAGGGGTTAGAAAGTATTTTATGAAATGGTTTTCAAAGAGCTTTGTTTTTGCCCACTCACGTTTTTGTTTTGCGCCCCTCCAGGTTCTAGTTGCTTAGCCGTTGCGGTGGTTTCCCTTGAGAGCTTTTCGGCGTTCTGACAGACACTCCCCATTGTAGGGTCGCCTTCGGGCGTACTACTGTTGTTGTTTTAATTGGACTGCTATAGACCTGCTCTGAATTTGTATCGCACTAACTAGCACTCATTCTAGTACTTGCTTGCTAGTTTTTAATTATTCGTACTTTCATATTACTACTTTAGCTTCCGCACGTGCACATGGCTACGTCACCTTTGTGTGACGGCCAGCACGCTCCGATCTCGGTCGGGGTGTGTCAGTTTGGTATCAGAGCCTAGGTTTGGCAGTCCTGTGTCCTTGTGAGTATTCTAATAATTTTGGTGTCTTCTGTCAGAACTATGCCGCCTCGTCGGGAACCCCGTCGCTCTTCTGAGCCTATGTTCCCCGATATTACTCAGTTGGGGGAAGCTTTTGCTACAGCCCTTCAGGCAGTGATGCGCCCTCCCCAGAGGACTCCTCTGGAGACCATGTACAATCTGAAGTTGGATAAGTTTAAGGGCAGTGAGGGACCCGAGAGTGCAGAGCGCTGGCTAGAACACATAGAGAAGACTTTCCGGGTGCTACATAATCAGGGGAACTTGCCTATGGAGAGGTGGGTCGAGACGACCGCTTGGTTTCTAGATACGGAGTCGGCAGCTTGGTGGGAGCAGGAGCTCCGTAGGTTGACTCCGGATCAGAGGATTGATTGGAACGTGTTTACGGGGTTGTTTAGGAGAAGATATGTACCCCCTGAGTACATTGACCGAAAGAAGCAGGAGTTTTCCGAACTGAAACAGCGGAAGATGTCAGCGAATGAGTACTACCGTAAGTTTACGGACTTGTCCCGTTATCACCCTGATGTCGCTGGTAATCCGGCGGAGATGCTCCGTCTTTTCCGTCTGGGCACAAGGAAGAAGTGGCGTTCTATGGCGTCTACGGTCCACAGCGAGACTTATCGGGACTTCTATGAGATACTGTTGAGGATCGAGGATTCTGAGAATATGTCGAGCGATACGGATGAAGAGAAGGACGGCAACCAGAAGAAAGATGACAAAGGCAAAGGTCAGGCATCGCTCGGGCCCCGACAGACTCAGAACTTCAAGAGAGGTGGAGCTAGTTCTAGTTCTTCGAGTGGTGGCTTCAGTGCCACTGGGCAGGGTCGTGGAGGTAGATTTTCTGGTGGCGCTAGAGGCCAGAGGCAGGGCGATGGTGGGCGAGGCAGAGCCCCTATTTGCCGCAGGTGTAACAACCGACATTTCGGTGAGTGTAGACGTGGTAGCAACGGTTGTTTCACATGTGGACAGGTGGGACATAGAGCGGCAAATTGTCCCCAGGGTCAGCAGCAGCAGAAACCACAGCAGACCTTTATGCCACCGCCTGCACCACTCCAACAGATCCAGGGTCCTAGTAGTTACGGCCAGACGGGTCGAGGTGGTGCTTACCACTATCAGGGTGATGCTGTCCCTTATGCTCCGGGGCAGTATCAGTACCCTCAGGATCCCTATTCCCAGGGTGGCTATCCCCAGTATTCAGGCAGCTATATGCCGTATCCTCCAGCCCCAGCGGGTGGTTCACAGTGGTATCAGGGAGGACAGTATCAGCAGGGGGAGATTGCCATTAGCAGTGCAGGATCTTCGAGACAGTCAGGCCAGCCCAGTCAGGGGCGTGGTGCTCAGGGACGCGGTGTTCAGGCGAGCCGAGGCCGCGGTGGGCGTCAGCAGGGACAGGGGCGTCTTCACAATATTTCTCTGCAGGACGCCCAGAACAACCCAGACTTGATTATGGGTACGTTGAACATTCTTGGTTGTTTTGCTAGAGTCTTAATTGATTGTGGAGCTACACATTCCGTAATTTCTCATACATTTGCTCAAGCGACGCAACCTCGCCCCACACCCCTAGGGTATGATTTAGAGTTTGTTATGCCTAGGGGAGAGAGTTGCGTTGTAGATTGTGTGTACCCGGGGTGTCCAGTGATCGTAGAGGGTGTTGCTTTGTCAGCCGATCTTATCCCGTTAGATATTGTGGACTTTGATGTGATTCTGGGCACGGACTGGTTGCACTTCTATCGTGCCAACATTGACTGTTACGGGAAAGTAGTTACGTTTCACCGACCTGGACTACCTGTGGTTACTTTCGTGGGTGAGCAGAGTGGGGTGAGATATGGCGTTATTTCGGCGCTACGAGCGAAAAAGTTGTTAACTAAGGGTTGTCAGGGGTATCTGGCTCATGTGGTGCTGGATGAGGTTATTACTAGCAGAATAGAGGATGTGAGAGTGGTCAGACACTTCCCTGATGTATTTCCTGAGGATTTACCTGGGTTACCCCCAGATCGAGACGTAGAGTTCACCATTGAGTTGATTCCAGGTACCAATCCTATTTCTTTAACTCCTTATCGTATGGCTCCTGCGGAGTTAAGGGAATTGAAAGTTCAGCTACAAGAGTTAGTAGATAAGGGATTTATCCAGCCTAGTACTTCGCCTTGGGGTGCTCCAGTGTTGTTTGTGAGGAAGAAGGATGGAACTTTGAGACTGTGCATCGACTACAGGCAACTCAATCGGGTGACGATTAAAAACCGTTATCCATTGCCTCGTATCGATGATTTGTTTGATCAGCTGAGAGGTGCTTGCGTGTTCTCTAAGATAGACTTGAGGTCTGGTTACTATCAGCTGAAGATCAGTAGGGATGATGTCCCTAAGACGGCGTTCAGGACTCGTTACGGTCATTACGAGTTTCTGGTTATGCCATTTGGATTGACGAATGCACCAGCCGCCTTTATGGATTTGATGAACCGAGTATTCCAGCCTTACTTGGATAGATTCGTCATTGTCTTCATTGACGATATTCTGGTGTATTCTAAGTCGAAAGCGGAGCATGTTCGACATCTTACTTTGGTGTTGAAAAGGTTGAGGGAACACCAGTTATATGCTAAGTTTAGCAAGTGCCAGTTCTGGTTAGACCAAGTTGCGTTCTTGGGACACGTCATTTCTGCTCAGGGTATTTTGGTTGACCCTCAGAAGGTTGCAGCGGTAGAGAGTTGGGAGCAACCGCGAACCGTCACCGAAGTGAGAAGTTTCCTTGGTTTGGCAGGGTATTATCGGAGGTTCGTTAAGGATTTTTCGGTGATTGCCTTGCCGTTGACGAGGTTAACGAGGAAGGATGTCAAATTTGAGTGGGATGATAGGTGCGAGCGGAGTTTCCAACAGTTGAAGCATTGTCTCACTCATGCACCTGTTTTGGCACTCCCAGACGATAGTGGTGATTTCGAGGTTTACAGCGATGCTTCCTTGAATGGTTTGGGATGTGTATTAATGCAGCATGGTAGGGTGATTGCTTATGCTTCGCGGCAGTTGAAACCTCATGAGAGGAATTACCCTACACATGATTTGGAGTTGGCCGCTATCATTTTTGCGTTAAAGTTGTGGAGGCACTATCTTTACGGAGAAAAGTGCAAGATCTTTACGGATCACAAGAGTCTCCAGTATCTCTTTACTCAGAAGGAACTCAATCTTCGTCAGCGGAGGTGGTTGGAGTTGCTCAGCGATTACGATTGCACGATTGATTATCATCCTGGTCGTGCGAACGTAGTGGCTGATGCACTTAGCAGGAAGTCACAGGGCCGTATTAATGCGTTGTACGCTAGTCGTGCTCCTCTTTTGGTGGACTTGCGTACTACGGGGGTAAGGCTAGAAGCCGAAGATCGAGATGTGGCATTACTTGCTAATTTCCAAGTTAGGCCGATACTTGTTGATCGGGTGCTTGAAGCCCAAGTAACTGACCAGGAGACTCAAGAACTTATTCAAGCTCGAGAGCAAGGAAGGAGGCGGGACCTCAGAGTTCGGGATTCGGATGGCATGTTGATGCTAGAAGGTAGAATGTTTGTGCCTAAGAGTGTGGAGTTGAAGAAAGAAATTCTCGATGAAGCACATATCTCGGCTTATGCCATGCACCCAGGAGCTACTAAAATGTACCATACTGTTCGACCGTTTTATTATTGGCCGGGTATGAAGAGGGAGATAGCCGAGTATGTGAGCAGGTGTGCTGTTTGTCAACAAGTTAAAGCAGAAAGGAAGAAGCCGTTTGGGTTGTTGCAGCCGCTTCCCGTTCCAGAGTGGAAATGGGAAAATATCACCATGGATTTTGTGTACAAGCTCCCACGTACACATAATGGCTTTGACGGCATTTGGGTGATCGTCGATCGACTCACTAAGTCGGCTCATTTTATTCCTGTGAGAGAGAAGTATTCTCTGAGCCGTTTAGCGGAGTTATTCATTTCGAAGGTTGTAAAGTACCACGGTGTCCCAGTGAGTATTGTTTCGGATCGAGATCCACGATTTACGTCGAAGTTTTGGGTAGCTTTCCAGGAAGCTTTGGGCACGAGATTACTTTACAGCACGGCGTATCATCCACAGACCGACGGGCAGTCAGAGAGAACTATTCAGACCTTGGAGGATATGCTGCGAGCTTCGGT
The DNA here is from genome assembly GCF_963583255.1 of Pyrus communis. NCBI lineage: Eukaryota > Viridiplantae > Streptophyta > Magnoliopsida > Rosales > Rosaceae > Pyrus > Pyrus communis. Next base: position 24,957,167 of record NC_084812.1, read on the forward strand.
GTTGCAGTTTGGTGACGCTTGGCACCAAAGATTGGATTTGATGGAATTTGCTTACAACAACAGTTTTCATTCGAGCATTGGCATGGCGCCATTTGAGGCCTTGTATGGCAGAGCTTGTCGCACACCGTTATGTTGGTCAGAGGTTGGAGAAAGAGTTTTAGTGGGTCCAGAGATTGTCGAGGAGACTACTCAGAACGTTCAGGTGATTAAGTCTAACCTGAAAGCAGCTCAGGACAGGCAGAAGAGTCTAGCGGATCGGCATGCTACGGACAGAACATATGAGGTCGGAGATTGGGTATTTCTGAAGCTTTCACCGTGGAGAGGTGTTGTGCGGTTCGGAAAGAAAGGGAAGTTGAGTCCCAGGTACATCGGACCATACGTGGTCACAGAACGAGTTGGCGAGGTAGCTTACAAGTTGGAGTTGCCCCCGGAGTTGGCTAGAGTGCATAATGTTTTTCACGTGTCTATGCTCCGACACTATGTTGCTGATCCATCTCACGTGATACCTCCTCAACCGCTTGAGATTAACCCAGATTTGACGTACGATGAGGAACCGGTGACGATCATTGATTGGAAAGAGAAGGTTTTGAGGAACAAGACAGTGAATTTGGTGAAGGTTTTGTGGAGGAACCATTCAGTCGAAGAAGCTACGTGGGAGACAGAGAATCGGATGAGGGATTTGTACCCTCGATTGTTCTTTGACTGCTAGGGGGTTGCTGCGTTGTTGTTTTGAATTTCGGGACGAAATTCTATTAAGGTGGGAAGGTTGTGACATCCCGTCCCGGGATTATTAAACGCACGTGTGAAATTACCTTTTTGCCCTTAGGTTGTTTTGTCACGTTGTGGGTTGTTTTGTGTGGTGTGGCATGTGTTGGACCACACACACACTCCCACACACACACACACTGACACTGCTCTCTCTCCCTCTGTCTTCTCCCTGTCTCCCTCTCCCCCGAGCTCCCTTTTGCCACTGTACATGTACGGACACACACCAAGAACCATTATCCCGTAGCAGATCGAGGAAACCAAGGGTGGATTTGTGATCGTGAGGTCGAGGGGAGCACGAATATACCCTTTTCAGGTAAGAACATCGATGTTTTCACGTCGATTTCTTAAACTCCGTTTTGGGTACTGTTCATGCAAAGCTTGTACATTAAGTTTTTGGGTTTTCTGAGCTCGTGGTTGTGTTTGTGAGGTTCCCAGGAGCGTCGGAGTAGCTCGTTGGACGACTTTGGACGTCGGGAGGGCCTGGTTCGAGGTTGGCCGAGCTTGGAGTTTTTGGACAGGTATAATCTCGTGGTTTTAGCCCTTAAAACTTGTTGGGACATGTTCTACTAGCTTAGGGCTTTAATTTGGTGCAAGAAACGTGGAAAAAGGTGGAGAAACGAGAGAGTTATAGCGATTTGCAGGTTTTCCGGCGACGGTGCCGGCGACGGTGCCGGCGACGGCGACGGCGCCGGCGTCGGGGGCTGGCCGGAGAAGAAGCAGGAATATTCCGTTAAGTTTAACGGAATATTCCTGACGGCAGGGGTTAAGTTTAACGGAATATTCCGTCAGTTTGACGGAATATTCCTGACGGCGTCAACTGACGCCGTCAGTGTGCTGTGCACGTGGCCGCGCGTGGGGGCGCGTAGGTCCGTGCCTGTGCTGGCGCGTGGGGGCGCGTGCGGGGTCCAAAAATTATTTTAAAATTATGGTTGTGATCCTGAGGTTGTGTAGAGCACGTTGGTATATTCATTTGTCCATTTTGAGCAATGTATGAGAAGTTATTACGAGAAACGGGTTATGTGCTTTAAAGTTAACGTTTTTATAGTTGTTTCGCATTTAGGTGACACGTACCCAGAGGACGAGCGTGCACACGCGAGACAGGGGGGCTACGACCCTTCTACATACCAGTGAGTGGGCTTTTGTTTTCCGTATATACCTATATACATTTATATTCCCAGAAATTGATTTAAAAGGGTTATTTGCCTTATGCCATGCATGTTATTATTAACGTTTATGCATCATCACATTCATTAGTAGTAGCATGCATATACATATTTATATGTGGGTGCTGTGGAGGCATAGGTAAGTGCCAGGTAAGAGTTATTTAACGATTGCATTAAATAGTGGATAGAGATGCTTAGAGAGCTCATAACCTGTACCCCCGTGTTAGTGCTCCCGCCCTGAGCAGGGCACAGGCCTTCACGTGATGTTCACCTCCCGCACCTTAGGCTCAGCTTGGATCCAAGCTAGGTGCACAGGCCTGTCGTACAGACCACATTAGGTGGTTCCGACTTGTAGGTGACCCGCGATTATTCGCCCAGGCTTCACGTGATCGTAGCACTTATTTACACCCAGTCCTGTCGTACAGACCACTTTAGGTGGTTCCGACTCGTGGGCAGGTTTAGATATTGGGATTGAGATTTGAGCTCTAGATGTAGCCGTACAGGTCACGTAGGTGACTCCGGCTGCCTGATTTCATGATATTGATTATGATTATACCTGGGCACTTGCATATCACTTTGAGATTTTGGCATGGCATATCTTGAGCATGATTGGTATACCCTTGAGCATGTTTTGCATGTTTACACATACGTACATATGTTTATTTTCTGGGAAGTATACAGGTTTTACGGCGAGGGGTTAGAAAGTATTTTATGAAATGGTTTTCAAAGAGCTTTGTTTTTGCCCACTCACGTTTTTGTTTTGCGCCCCTCCAGGTTCTAGTTGCTTAGCCGTTGCGGTGGTTTCCCTTGAGAGCTTTTCGGCGTTCTGACAGACACTCCCCATTGTAGGGTCGCCTTCGGGCGTACTACTGTTGTTGTTTTAATTGGACTGCTATAGACCTGCTCTGAATTTGTATCGCACTAACTAGCACTCATTCTAGTACTTGCTTGCTAGTTTTTAATTATTCGTACTTTCATATTACTACTTTAGCTTCCGCACGTGCACATGGCTACGTCACCTTTGTGTGACGGCCAGCACGCTCCGATCTCGGTCGGGGTGTGTCAGCCGGGGTTTAAGTTTTGTAGGTCTATATGCGTCTTTTGATTAAATTTCGGTTTTTAATGTTGCTAGTGAAAAAATAATTGTATGCACAGAAGTGGGGAATGATGTATTATATGTTTTTTCGAATGATGAAATTGTATTTTAACTAATTTAAATAATAAGTGAGAAATTCGAACTTTTATGCATATATAGGGAGAGTACATCTATTTTAACCAATATGACCATGTTTGCGGGAATGATGCAGATTCGAATATAAGGAAATATTTGCATAACAAATACAAAGGATCGTGACAATCAATACGATAGGATACGATTTGACAGACTACGTTATGATCATATGTGATTCTAATTAAAATGGAATTGAAATGGAAAATTTATTCATGGATTTATGGCTTTTGGAAGACAAGAATAAAAAGAAAGATTTCAAACAATAGTTGTAATCTGACCTTCTTGGTGATGGTACAGTTGCCAAACCAAAATTTATTACACAATATGAATTGCATTAGACCTTTGGATTTGGCTCATCCTGTATGGAAATAAATTAATTTTCATGTCCATGGAAATTGTGGTCGAGGAATAAAATTGATTCCAAAATATCCAACGTTGAAGGAAGCAAAATCTGGATGTTAATGCACACAAGATTTTTGTGGTCCTTCATCCAACTATAAAGTACTCGTCACTGGTTACAATTATCATCATCAAAACAGAAACAATGGCAAAGCACGGAGCTCTCCTGTTTTCTTATGCTTTCTCCATTATTCTCTTGCTCACTTTGAGTTTACCGTCTGAAGCCGCTGATCAGGAAGAAAGAAAGACGTATATTATCTACTTGGGATCACTTCCTAAGGATGAGCTGTTCTCGCCATTGTCTCACCACATTGGTATTCTCGAAGGAGTTACCGAAAGCAGCTCTGCTTCGAATCTCTTGGTCAGAAGCTACAAAAAAAGCTTCAACGGATTCGCTGCAAAGCTCACTGACCGAGAAGGAGAAAAGCTTGCTAAGATGAAGGAAGTTGTCTCCGTGTTTCCGAGCAAAACTTACAAACTCCAAACAACAAGATCCTGGGAATTCTTGGGCTTCAATGAGAAGCACAAACGAAATCCTACTGTCGAGAGCAATGTTATTATTGGTGTCATCGATTCTGGGATATGGCCTGAATCTAAAAGTTTTAGCGATGAAGGTTTTGGTCCAGCTCCAAAGAAGTGGAAAGGAGTTTGCAAAGGAGGCAAAAACTTCACTTGCAACAACAAGATCATTGGAGCTCGGTTTTACACTGATTCCTCAGCTAGAGATGAGAATGGTCATGGAACTCATACTGCCTCAACTGCAGCAGGAAATCCGGTAAAGGGTGTGAGCTTTTATGGACTGGGGCAGGGAACTGCAAGAGGAGGCGTTCCCTCTGCGAGGATTGCTGCATATAAAGTTTGCAATTCTAAAGGTTGCTCTTCCGAAGGGCTCTTGGGTGCTTTTGATGACGCTATTCATGATGGAGTTGACATCATTACAATTTCAATTGGAGCCGAAACTGCAGCCCCTTTGGATCAGGATCCTATAGCAATCGGTGCTCTTCATGCAATTGAGAAAGGGATACTAACCTTGCAATCCGCAGGAAATAATGGCCCTGACGGAGGTTCTGTATCAAGTGTAGCACCATGGATTCTTGCAGTTGCAGCAAGTAGCACAGATCGTCGCATTATTGACAAGGTTATTCTTGGAAACAGGACGCTTGTCGGTAGTTCAGTGAATGCTTTCAAATTAAATGGAACAAGTTTTCCGTTGATAGAAGGCAAAGATGCAGGTCAATGCTTGGATTGTGAATTAGGTTGCATGGACCCTAATTTAGCTAAGGGAAAGATTGTGGTATGTTCTGATGCTGGGGGCAGTATTGAAGCTCATCGAGTCGGCGCAATAGGTGCGCTAACTAGCACTACCAAACCCGATGTTTCTTTCATTGTCCCACTACCTGCAGCAAGTTTTGGCAGTAAAGATTTTGGCGCCGTCGAGTCATATCTCAGCTCCACAGCCAACCCTCGAGCAAAGATACTAAAAAGTGAAGTCATAAAAGATCTTGCTGCACCTACTATCGCTTCCTTCTCTTCACGGGGGCCTAATTCCATTTTACCTGAAATTATCAAGCCGGACATAACTGCCCCGGGGGTTGATATTTTGGCTGCATATTCACCTGTTGCTCCTCTCACAGAGAGCTCTGAAGACCAGAGGCATGTAAAATACAGTATCTTATCTGGAACCTCCATGTCTTGCCCGCATGCTGCTGGTGTCGCTGCGTATATCAAGACATTCCACCCCAACTGGTCTCCATCTGCTATCAAATCATCTATTCTTACTACAGCTGGGCCTGTGAATGGCACCAACAATTCCACCTCACCGGGCGAATTTTCGTATGGATCTGGGCATATCAATCCTATAAAGGCTGTAAATCCGGGGCTTGTGTACGAAACTTCTAAGAATGATTACATTAAGTTGCTATGCTCTATCTTGGATGAGTCCAAAGTTCGACTCATTTCTGGAGACAAAGGCCCTTGCTCTGCAAGTACTGGCAATAAATCGGCCAAGGATCTCAACTACCCTTCGCTCGCTGGTAATGTTTCTCCGGGAACTTCATTTTCGATTAAGTTTCCAAGAACAGTAAAAAATGTTGGCGTTGCAAACTCCACATACAAGGCAAAGATCATCTCAAAGCTGGGAGTTAACATCAAGGTGGCGCCTCAAGTTCTTTCCTTCAAGTCTTTGAATGAGAAAAAGACCTTTAATGTGACAGTTTCTGGAAGAGGTATGCCATATGGTTCGTATGTATCTGCGTCATTGGTGTGGACGGATGGCACTCACAGCGTTCGAAGTCCAATTCTTGTAACCAGCTTCTCGGCTTGATCATGAGTTCATCAATGGGCCTTCATTGCTGCAAATAAAACGTATTTAGTGATTGTATATCTTTCCATTCTTCATTCTGTTCAAGTTGTTGTAATAAATATGGCCAGAGTTTTGAGCACCATGTTGAAAATCTGTTTGTAATATATAATTTCTCATTTGTGGAGCTCCTTGTTTTAGCTACTTTTAAAAATTCTAACAAGTGTTCTTCTACTGTTATTGGACGTTCTGAAACATCCACACATGGTAGCATAAGTGCGTTTGTTCTTGTTTACTTATTTCCGGTGTACAATCAAGCATAATTCTCTCATCACTGGACACCAAGATTTTATTTTGAAAGGATCTTGACAATCAATAGGTGAAGATTTGGGGTCCAATTAAAATGGAATTGAATAGTAGATTCGCTAATTTCATTGAGTTGAGATCACAATCTTTGTTACATTATCTTTCACTGGACATCAAAATTTCTAAACGCATTTTTTGTCCCTTTAAACCTTTTATTTTGGACGAAAATTCTAACAGAGTCAGTCAAAAAGACCATTAAGGCATGGGTTTGGGCTGCGTCTCCTTGCGCCTAAACCCTTAATTTTATTTATTTTATGTTTTAATTTTTGTTTTTCTCATACCGTAACTCCAAACTATCATCTTCATACAAAATATATATTCGGTGAAAGTTTTCTTATAATCTATCAAAAAATTCAAAACAAGGATATAAATCTAAATCTTAGGGTATTTTGAATCTAAATAAAGTAACGTTGGAAGAAAAAAAGAACTAATGGGGAAAGAAAAAAAAAAGGAGAAATTTTTTTTAAAAAAATAGAAAAGAGTACAATCGGTACTTTTGTAACGATTATCCTTGAACAGAGTCACTAAAAAACTAGCGACTATTATACATATAGTCGCTAGTTTCATACCGATCCATTCTTTTCAATTTTTTCCCATTCTTATTTCTTTTATTTCTCTTACAATAACAACAAATTATTATACTGATGTTCTTCAAATATATTTTCCGTGCAAAATCTATTATAATTCATAGTTTAACATTTGAAATCAACGATTTAAACCATAAATTTAAAGATATTTTTCTATTTTTCAACTTTAAAAATCAATAAAAAATAGTTTCAGGACCTAATAAATGGTAGGATCACATCCAAAAGGTCTTGTAATATTTCCTTAACTCCGACATAAAATCTTTCATAAAGCTAAAAATTTCAATTTTTTCACAAAAACTATGAGTTTAACCCCCAATTTTCTAATCGATTTTGAGAACTTTTACAACATTTATTATAAGCCAAAGTTTGAGTCATTCTACTCCACCACATGTTTCCTAAAATTAATTTAGGACATTCCCAAGATTTCGAACACCTACAATTTTTTTGGGGGCCCATTATGTAACATCCCACATCGCCCAGGGGAGTGGATCATGTAAGCCTTATATGTATATTCTCATCTCTACCTAGCACGAGCCATTTTGGGAGCTCACTGGCTTCGGGTTCCATCGGAACTCCAAAGTTAAGTGAGTTCGCGGGAGAGCAATCCCAGGATGGGTGACCCACTGGGAAGTTCTCGTGTAAGTTCCCAGAAACAAAACCGTGAGGGTGTGGTCGGGGCCCAAAGCGAACAATATCGTGCTACGGTGGAGTCGAGCCCGGGATGTGACAATTTGGTATCAGAGCCAATCCCTGGCCGAGTGTGTCCACGAGAACGTCGGGCCCCTAAGGGGGGTGGATTGTAACATCCTACATCGTCCAGGGGAGTGGATTATGTAAGCCTTATATGTATATTCTCATCTCTACCTAGCACGAGGGGATTGTAACATCCCACATCGTCCAGGGGAGTGGATCCTGTAAGCCTTATATGTATATTCCCATCTCTACCTAGCACGAGGCTTTTTGGGAGCTCACTGGCTTCGGGTTTCATCGGAAGTCTGAAGTTAAGCGAGTTCACGCGAGAGCAATCCTAGGATGGGTGACCTACTGGGAAGTTCTCGTGTGAGTTCCCATAAACAAAACCATGAGGGTGTGGTCGGTGCCCAAAGCGAACAATATCGTGCTACGGTAGAGTCGAGCACACCCTCACGGTTTTGTTTCTGGGAACTCACACGAGAACTTCCCAGTAGGTCACCCATCATGGGATTGGCTTCAGAGTTCATCGGAACTCCGAAGTTAAGCAAGTAACTCTCGAGAGTAATCCCATGATGGGTGACCCACTGGGAAGTTCTTGTGTGAGTTCCCAAAAGGTCTCGTGCTAGGTAGGGATGGGAATATACATATAAGGATCACTCCCATGGGCGATGTGGGATCTTACAATCCACCCCCCTTAGGGGCCCAACGTCCTCGTCGGCACACCACTGCCAGGGTTAGGCTCTGATACCAAATTGTCACATCCCAGGCCCGCTCCACCACTGTAGCACAATATTGTCCACTTTGGGCCCTGACCACGCCCTCATGGTTTTGTTTTTGGGAACTCACACAAGAACTTCCTAGTGGGTCACCCATCATGGGATTGCTCTCGCGCGCTACTCGCTTAACTTCGGAGTTCCAATGAACTCTGAAACCAGTGAGTTCCCAAAATGCCTCGTGCTAGGTAGGGATGAGAATATACATATAAGGATCACTCCCTTGGATGATATGGGATCTTACACCCCTTGTCCCCGTTTCTATTTTTAATTTGTGTTGAGGGGTTTTCGGCTTTATTACGTAGACGGGAGGAACGGGGATCCTTACATGGGGTGCGAGTAGCACCTAGTGCGATGCCTATATCGCATTTATTTTTTTACAGACGATACGGTTATTTTTTGTAAGGCTCCGGAGGATGAGGTTCAGAAGGTGATGGTAGTGTTACAGTGTTATGTGGAAGCATCCAGACAGGTTATTAATCGAGAGAAAAGTTCTTTGTATTTTGGGGCGCAGTGTTCGCGGCAGCTACAGAGGAAAATTATCACTTGTACTAACATTCCACATTGACCAACAAAGAGGGGGTGATGTGCCTTCTTCTTATCATTATTATTATTATTATTATTATTATTATTATTATTATTATTTTGTTAAAGTTTGTATTTCATTTTATGTTGCGTGGTTTCGGCGCAAATTTTATATGCATGTTTTACATGTTCTCGGCATATGCATAATTAAATGGGCTTCGTCACCCTTGGGTGTTGGCCAACACGTGGCCATCCTATTGTGTAACATTCCACATCGACCAACAAAGAGGGGGTCATGTGCCTTATATGTACATACTTCCCTCCCTATAGCACGAGGCCTTTTGGGAACTCACTGGCTTCAGGTTCCATTGGAACTCTAAAGTTAAGCGAGTTCGGACAAGAGCAATCCTAGGATGGGTGACTCATTAGGAAGTTCTCGTGTGAGTTCCCAAAAACAAAACCGTGAGGGCATGGCCGGGGTCCAAAGTGGACAATATCGTGCTACTGCGGAGTCGAGACTGGGATGTGATAGAATGGTATCAGAGCCATTCTGCTGTGTGGTGCGAGTATGCTGACGAGGATGTCAGGCCCCTAAGGGGGGTGGATTGTAACATCCCACATCGACCAACAGAGAGAGGGTGATGTGTCTTATATGTACATACTTCCCTCCCTATAGCACCAAGCCTTTTAGGAACTCACTGGCTTCGGGGTTCCATTGAAACTCCTAAGTTAAGCAATTTCGAACGAGAACAATCCCAGGATGGCTGACTTAATGGGAAGTTCTCAAGTGAGTTCCCAGAAACAAAACCGTGAGGGCATGGTCGATCGGGGCCCAAAACAGACAATATCGTACTATGATGGTGGAGGGGGCCCGGGATGTGGTGAACCCCGGGCCGGGATGTGACATGGGATCCCTTTGCCGCAACCCTCTCTGAGGTCGAATAAACCCAGTGGACACTCCATTGATTAAAACGCTATTGGACACCGTAGTAATACACTATGCAACACGCTGACAAAACTCCGGTGAAAACCCTATAGCATTCATCATTGACAATAAAAAACTCCATTCTACACGATCATAAGCCTTCGTCATGTCTAACTTCATTGCCAACGAGACCTCCTCATCCTCATGTGGGTGATTAAGAGAATGCAACTACTCATGCACCACCAAAATATTATCCTGATCTGTCTCCCAGCCACAAATGCCGATTGGTTTTGACTAATGAGCTGCGGCATAGCGATCTTCATCCGGTTCGTCAGCAGTTTGGCAATCACTTTGTAAACCACATTACACAACGATATCGGTCTTAACTGGGTCATATTCCTCGGACTAGGTACTTTAGGAATTAGCACCAAATGAGTGTGATTCAATTTCCGTAAAAGCCTCCCAGATAACCAGAACGCTTGTGCGGTGATTCAATTTCCGTAAAAGCCTCCCAGAGAACCAGAACGCTTGTGCTTCGAATCTCTTGGTAAGAAGCTACAAAAGAAGCTTCAACGGATTCGCTGCCAAGCTCACTGACGGAGAAAGAGAAAGGCTTGCTAACATGAAGGGAGTTGTCTCTGTGTTTCCGCGCACAATTTACCGCCTTCAAGCAACAAGATCTTGGGACTTCATCGGACTCAACGAGACGATCAAACGAAACCCTACTGTCCAAAGTGATGTTGTTATTGGTGTGATAGACGGTGGAATCTGGCCTGAATCGGAGAGCTTTAAAGACGAAGGTTTTGGTCCAGCTTCCAAGAAGTGGAAAGGTGTTTGCAAAGGTGGCAATAATTTCACTTGCAACAACAATCTCACTGGAGCTCGGTCTTATATTGATTCTACGGCTAGAGATAAGATTGGTCATGGGACTCATACTGCTTCAACCGCAGCAGGTAACCCCGTAAAGGGTGTGAGCTTTTATGGACTAGGGCAAGGGACTGCAAGAGGAGGAGTTCCCTCTGCGAGAATTGCTGCATATAAAGTTTGCGGTTCTCAATGGTGCACTTCAGATGGGATCTTGGCTGCTTTTGATGACGCCATTGGCGACGGAGTTCAAATAATCACAATTTCAATTGAAGGCGACCATGGAGTGCCTTTTGAGAACGATCCTGTTGCAATCGGTGCTTTTCATGCAATGGAGAAAGGGATACTTACCTCAAACTCTGCAGGCAATAACGGTCCTGTAGAGACTTCTATAGCAAGTGTAGCACCATGGATTCTTACAGTTGCAGCAAGTAGCACGGATCGTCGGATAATTGACAAGGTTGTTCTTGGAAATGGAAGGACGCTTGTCGGAAGTTCAGTGAATGCTTTCAAATTAAATGGAGCAAGTATTCCTTTGATAGAAGGAAAAAATGTTTCAAGTCAATGCTGGGATTGTAACGTAGGCTGCCTGGACCCTAATTTTGTTAGGGGAAAGATTTTGGTATGTCTTCGTTCTGTTGCCAATATTGTGGCTCATGAAGCCGGTGAACCCGAACCCGATGCTGCTTTCATTGTCCCGCTACCTGCAGCAACTATTAGCAGAAAAGATTATGATGTGGTGCAATCCTACCTCAACTCCACAAACAAACCTCAAGCGAAGATACTAAAAAGTGAAGTCATAAACGATCTTGCTGCACCTACTGTTGCTTCCTTCTCTTCACGGGGGCCCAATAATATTTTACGTGATATTATCAAGCCGGACATAACTGCCCCGGGGTTGATATTTTGGCTGCATTTTCACCTGTTGCTTCTCTGACAGAAAGCTCTGAAGACCATAGGCATGTAAAATACAGTATACTATCTGGAACCTCCATGTCTTGCCCGCACGCTTGCTTCTCTGACAGATAGGTCGGAAGACCATAGGCATGTAAAATACAGTATACTATCAGGAACGTCCGTGTCTTGCCCGCAAGCTGCTGGTGTCGCTGCTTATATCAAGAAATTCCACCCCAACTGGTCTCCAGCAGCCATCAAATCATCTATCATGACTACGGCTGGGCCTGTGAATGGCACCAACAATTCCACCTCACCTGGTGTATTTTCATATGGTTCTGGGTATATCAATCGTCTAAAAGCTTTAAATCCGGGGCTTGTGTACGAAACTTCTAAGGATGATTACATTAAGTTGCTCTGCTCGATCTTGCATGAGGACAGTGTCCGACTTATATCAGGAGATGAACACCCTTGCTCTGCAACTGGCAACAAATTGGCCAAGGATCTCAACTACCCTTCAATGGCTGGTAACGTTGTAGCGGGGACTTCTTCGTTTTGGATTACGTTTCAAAAAACAATTACAAATGTTGGCCTTGTGAACTCCACATACAAGGCAAAGATCATCTCAAAGCCGGGAGTTAACATCAAGGTGGTGCCTCAAGTTCTTTCCTTCAAGTCCTTGAATGAGGAAAAGACCTTCAACGTGACAGTTCCCGGAAGAGGTATACCATATGGATCACACATATCTGCATCGCTGGTGTGGACGGATGGTACTCACAGCGTTCGAAGTCCAATTCTTGTAAGCAGCCATTACGCTTGATCTGAATTTCATCCATGGGGCTTCGTTTTACAAATAAAAACATCTTTTCTGATTGTATTTCATCCGTTATACACTCTAGATTTTTAAGCGGTGTCTTTCTGAATTGCTGAGATTTCTCTACTCTATCTTGATGGTTGTTTGAAGAGAAACTAACGTCTAAGCCAAGGTAGTGTGCTCGCCCTTGCACACAAGTTCGTATCCCTCTTTACTTGGATCAAAACATCGTCTTGTCAAAATAAAAAGTATTGCCTATATATTATTTCCAACATTCGTTTGCTCTCTGGTTTCCCAGGAGCTGGAGGGTTTAATTTGTAGAAGTCTTTAGGAAAATTAAGAGGGGTAAAGGAAATATGTTAGGTGAGGGGATAGTTCTGTGCCTACAAGTAGGAATGTGCTTAGATTAGCAACAAAGTTTCATCATTTTGTTGGAGAATGATATCCAACATCAATTTTTACTTTCTACACACACCTCTTAATTGTGGGCCTCGATTCTCTTTTGATATGTTCAGTCTAATGCCTTGAAAAGAGAGACGGTGTGCAGAAATCCAAAGTAGTACGTCTCGTAACTTGAGTGCTTAGTTCTTAAGAGAAGATTACCAAATACCAGAGCAATGATAAAATCCCAAATCTTGATTTGCTAAATTTAAGTCAAGTAGATGTCGATTCATGAATTTCCAAATTTCCCAAACTGGACAATGTTTTAAAAAGTTCCCTCCAGAATAAAAAAGAACCAAAAAAAAAAATCAAATCCATCTGCGTACCATGAAGTGAAAACCTAACTAAAATTTTTATCCACAGATTAGAAAGCAAAAAACTACCGCAACATACAACCAAGACTCGCTTGACAGAGCTATCGATATAATGACTTCTACAGTATAACATACATCCATCTCTCGTGGTGAGTTGCAAACCTCGGCATCATAAAGGTCACGTAATTTCATTTCCTTCTAACTTTCTAGGCCAATGCGGGCTATTGATTAAGAGGCACACATTCAAGCTCGATCTCCAGTATACCCCTCTCAACATTCTGCAGCCTGAGAGTGATCTGCTGTCTCACTCTCCCGTCTACTAGGTTGATGACACCATCTTTTACGAGTGTATTTTCTTTGCTGGCTACCCACTTTCCAAGCTGCATCGGCTCATTGATTGAGGACTTCTCATAGGCTATGGCAGCACTCACCAAAGGTTGAATGTCAATCTCAGCCTCACCCATAAAATCATCAGCTTTGAACGTATCTTTGTCATATACCAGCTGAATGTAACGATAGAAACATTACTAGAAAACTTTGTCAAAGACAGAGATGTAAAGCACATAAACATCTTCATCAAACTAAGGGAATGCTTGTATATGACTATAGATTACGCCCATATAACAATGATAAATCAAGTAAAAAACAAAAGCAGAGAATCATTATCAGTTTCTTACGGTAGGCTATGAGTTTTACGCACTTTCCTGTAATTTAGAGGAAATTGCATGAACTGGGGGATTCAATCAACCGTCCCAAACTAAAGGGTAAAAGAGTTTCAAATATTTATTAACCGCTTCCTTTGACATTAGTGCTCAATAAACGATTAATTTCTGTACGCACACTGTAGGAGAACAAATCCACTGGATTTCTTCACTCATTTTCAGTTTATCAACTGTAATACCAGAAAATGTTATCCTGTTAAAAACTTCAAAAATCTGAGCAACTAATGACCTACGTTATTAACATAGGCCAAATAGTCCTGTTGATGCACAAAATTGCGTCTGCATAACTTACTGCTTAAAACACAAACAAAAATATAAAACAGGTCACTGCACAATGAAGAGAGCACATCTTTAGCATCCATACGTAATTAACCATCTTGCATTAAATAGCAATCTCAACACGACACACATGAAATTGCAGATATTATAATACGCAGTTTGAATTTCAATGTAACACACAGTGCATTGCGGACTTGATGTCATAGTATTTTCACAGGAACCGAGTAAAACTTACCACTTTTAGAGGAGGTATGTGATCAGGAATTGACAGCATCAGGCTCTCATTCCATACTGGATTAAGGTTGTTCTTTATGACACGCGTCTTCACCGACTGCAACAAATATATAGGGAAAACTGCATTTTAAGTTTATTGACTATGTTGAATTCATTTCATAAATAATAGCTTAAGTAGCAGAAACTTACTTGGTGACCCAATGCAAGGATGACGTAAGGGTCACTTGTCACCATATCCCGTACAACTAGGTTGGTTCCTCTAACCACATTCACCTTAATTAGTCCAACAAATTCAACCATACCTGCCTATAACGTACACATTAAGCAGTGAGATTCTACCCATACCAACAAAAATTTCAAATTTATTCAACCAACTTTATTTTATCCTTTGTGGTTGTCATGAATTAAAACTATGGCACAACTATTTCTGGTTCGCATTTCAAAAAGAAATTTTTTTTTTTTTTTTTTTTTTTTTTTTTTTTTCAAATAATGAAAACATAGGCATGGTAATGTAGAATAGACCCTCGCTCCAAAGGGACTAAGGGTATAAAAACAATTCAGAAATAACAAGATAAAACAACACAGTAAACAAACAGAAAGGCCATTACCATCGGCATTGAGTAGCCCTTCTTTGCGGTCTTATGTTCAGAGTCTTTTCTTCCCCAGCTGTTACGAAATGCCTGACCAATACGGTGTTTCGTTGGTTGTTTCTCATACTGTTTCTTATCTTGGGTAGAACTAACAGTTGAATTGCTTGATTTCTTATTAGGTGGGAAAGGACATGACATCTGTTCATCAGAGTTCAAGAAGTCTAGCAGCTCATATTTTCTCCTGCATATTCAAGAAGTAAATCTCAGATTTAGAATCGTATAGGTTTGAAAACAAAGTAATGAAAAAAAATCTGTACTTGAACTACCTAATAAAATAAAAGCGCTCCTCTATAGAAGAATCTGGTTTTGGTTTGCTGACATTTTCCGGCAAGTGAGCCTCATACTTCTTGTTTACAGTAGTATTTCCTCCCATACTTGCCAAGATCTCAACTTCATCATCTGTCCATTCATCTAGCTTCACTGATACAACCTATCATATGTCCAGATCAGATTAGAATATCCAAATTCCAATACTCAAACTTCTGTGTCATACAATTTTTGGGTAAATCCTGAACAAGGTTGCATAATCCACACCTTCGAAATGTGCACTCCAAGGCTTCTATGTACACCAGAACACTTTATACAAATAAATACTCCGAAGGTTAAAGATCTGATATGAATGAATTGGTACAGTCAAAATACAATGTAAGCAACAAAAACAGTCATAACTTACGTAAATCTAAGAAGAGGTGGTTGATGCAAAAATTCTAAATATGAAGTTATTTCATTTACTAGTCATCAATATCATGTTGAAAAACATCAAATAATTGTGCGCATGGTCAGTATTATGTACCCCTGAAAACCTACAGTTTCTTGTTGTAACAGCGAACTCATAAGTTGTGAAAAACTCATAGTCAAATTATTAAGCAAAAGATAATCAATATTACCAACAATTGTAAGATCAATCGTCAAATTCACAACTACTACTCATTAAGCATCATTCTCTAAAAATGTGTCATTACTCATTACTCATCACAAATTTTGCTTCAATCCACCTATGTGCAGGACCCACTCTCAAACTGTCAATATGTATGAAATTTGCACCGTCCACATTGTGATAAATAATTAACTCAAAATTGAGCTAAATAGGATGAAAAGAAGATTGTAAAGATATTAACATAATTAACGGTGAACAGAAAAAAGACAAGGTAAGATAATAAAACAAGTTCTATTAGGTTGGAATAACTTCATATAACTTTCGCTTCAGTTTTATTAAAATTGGAGAAGGATTGATGTCAAAACTTTCTCTTCATGAAAATATGATACTCACACCCATTTTGGATCTAGAGCTTCACAATCTGCACAGGACCTGTTGGCAGATTGATGCAACAAAATCTCCAGCCTTTCTTGTGGACCTGTTCATTGAACTATAGAAGTTACAAAATATAGGATGTGCTCTTATTAGAATATCACAGGGAGACCACAACAAACAAAGGAAAAACACCCGGAAAATAATGCTTATATCAGACAGACTAGAGAGCTTGGTAATGCAGAACTCATTTTTTGGGATTTAATTCAATTGGTACATGATTTTTAGATACTTATAATCCCACCCTGGGTTCTCTGGACGTATCCCCCACATTCCCACTAACACTTTTTACATCGTAAACCTTCTATTTGAACTTCATGTTGACACTTTCATTTGACCAATCTCCATGAAGGTAAACTAGAGGCAAGGCAACAAGATCAAGTGGAGGTATTAGATCTTCCATGAGCTATCTATATACTATATCTATATGTCATTTTTTTCAATTATACTGATCCACGGGAAAGATTTGACATGTTTCTTGGAGCAACTCATGTTGTTTACTAAAAGCTGATATCATAAACTTTTGAGTATCATCTTCAAATGGATTGAGTGAATTGTGACACGCCGCTAATAGCTAACTACAGCATGTCAAGACGAGGAAAATATTGGCAAAGTCAGAACACAAACAGATTCCTAAACAAGTATTTGATGTAAAGAGTAAAAAGTACCAGATAATGTACGTCGATCACTAGGGCATCTCCAAACCGGTGTGTCTGAACATAAGAGATCATAGAGGCAAGAACCTGAGCCTACAAATGAAACATATTCTTTCATTAATGAACCCCGGTATAATTCATTTGTGCAACACAGTGCAATAAATTCATCAAGTTTTGTATCGTAGAAATGTTGATATCAACAACTGCTGACATTAAGAAAATCAAAACCATATATAAGCGTCAAGATGCTGAGGAATAGAAGCAAATTTTCCCAAATAAGATGTTGACCTTACCGAAACCAACTGTTTCATTCAAGAAAAATTATCGTAAAGTTACTTTTCTTTAACAATTACAGTTGAAATCACTCAAGTGATCATTAAAATTTATACACATAAATCCTCTTCAACCTTACACACATTCTCCTCTTTAGGAGCATGAATCATGTTAATCCCTTCCAACTAAATGAATTTACAGGACAAATCTTCTCAAATATTAAAAATCATTCCAAAAATAAAATTTGAGGACGAGCCTTGGCGCAATGCTCCTTGGTAACCGAAGGGTCACAAGTTCAAAGTAGTGGAAATGACCTCTTTGCAAAGCAAAGGTAAAGTTGCGTACAATAGACGTTCCCCAACCCTCACAAAGCGGGTAGCCTTGTTGGCTTAGGGTCGCTCCTTTATTCCAAAAATAAAATTTATACCTGAGACTTTGTTGGGAACAGAATTATCTTGCTGGGTAGACATCTCCATCCTCCAATGATTCAGACCCAAATCATGAAAAAGTGCTACCTTCTGAGGACACCCATTTAATCAATCAGCAGTTCCTCTGCATCCAATTCCACATTAAATTAACAAAATATCCATTTAATAAAAAACTAAAGGAAAAATTAAAACAGATAATGAAATAAATAATTCAAATTAGTTCTTACAGATTGAAATATAGGGCAGCAAAGGAACAGTAGAATATGTTTTAATCTGAAACAAAAAGGGGTTCTTCTCTTCTCAATTCCTTGCCTGCATCAAACACAGCCAAGTTAGACAAATTGGTAGATCATTAAAATACATATTTCATAAACAATCCACTAAACAAAATCTACCCAGACGGGTTCTCACAGATTGAGAGAAATCCTTGACATTAAACAGTTGAAGCTCAAAATTTTGGCATATTGGAGGGAAAACACAGGAGAAATGGGGGAAGAAATGGTTGGGGGGGGGGGGGGGGGGGGGGGGGGTGGTGGTGGGGCGCCAAGAATGTGAAGAACAATAATTTTTTTGGTGGAATTTGGGAAGAAGCCAAAGCAGAGATTCAGGGTAAGAGGATAGAAACTATGATCCGCATGTCGTTATGTCAAATTTTTCTCAATCCTTCTATTTTCTCTCTTTAATTTTGTATAATAATAATAACTACATTTCAAAGATACAGGTTTTTGTTTTTGTTTTTGTTTTTTTTTTTTTTTTTTTTTTTTTTTTTATCTTGGTAAATCAGACGCACTTATTTTTTTTTTTCTGTGACAGAATGGACCCTCTATATAGTCCATGGAAAACAAATAAAATCAGAGTTTGGCGTATCTTCCACCAAAAAGAAATAAAATAAAAATAAATAGTCTCTTTGCTTTCAATAATAGCAAAAAGAAAATCAAGCGTTGTTCAAAAAAAAAAAAAAAAAAAAAAAAAAAAGTCTAGGGAATGAAGCATTTCGTGGTAGTTGGGTGGTTGATTATCCATTCAAGAAGCATTCAAACGTGTTTATGTTTAGTCCTACCAAAAACAAGATATGAAGTCTCATACCATAAATAAAGAAAAAATAAATAAATGAAACAACACGTCTAGGATAAAGACCAATTCACCTACTCCTTGAGATATTTTTTTAGTGTGCAGAGAATACGGTCCAGTAACACTAAATATAACAATACAAGTGGTTAATCAATTGTATTATTACACTTAGTATGCAAGACCATATTTACATTGGTGTGTCAAACCATGTTCCCCACATAATAAAAAATTTATCCTACTCTTGAGTCTCCTATGCTTCCAATGCATGTATAATCCTTCTCATTTTTTCATAGCAAAATAGATTAGAGAAGAAAGAAGAGAATAGAACGAAATAATCAAATTTAAGACCTCAAATACGAGAATAAATATTATCAACGGTATTAATAGCCTCTAACATTTCCCATAAGTCTATGAGAATCTTATACCAAATCAACCCATTACATAATTTTCAGACTTATTCTTATCCTTCCCGTGGTAAACTTTGTAACAAGCCCTACTGACCTCAATAAAGCCCGACTCTTGTCTTGCCAACCATTTCCACCAAGGCCATGCAAAATGGGCAAATCACCAAAATGAAAATGATAAAAAACACTTTTCTAGCCTTTTATACACCTATGTTTAATTATGTTTGTTTTTTGTTTTGATTTATTTAATTTAATGATCAAAATAAATAATTTGTATAAGAACTTAGAGCATGTTCACCCGTTGGTGGAAGATAAGGACAAAGGCAACAATGTTGCCCTCCAGCCCAAAACTCCCCCCCCCCCCCAGCAATCCAATAAAGCAAGGGCGAGTGATGGGCCAACCACTGCCCACCCCAAAAACCTGTGCTAACGTTAGCCATGACTCTTTTTTTTGTCAGCCACATGTAATACACAAGGGAGAGTGGGCCGAAAAAATTGCAGCAGAGGACCCTGCTGCAGCAGAGCACTGACTGCTTATCAACGGCTTGGACATGTAGCGAATGGAGGGTCGTTGGATTTCCAACAGCCAGATGATCTGGACCGTTAGATTTCTAACAGTGGATTTCTAACAGTAAAAAAAATAAAATATTACCAAAGTTAAAAAATTTTAAAAATTCAGAAAAAATAGAAAGAAAAAAAACTATAAATTTTTTTTATATTATTATTTTATAAATACCCAACCATCTTCTCCATATCCCTATCACAACTTTATATGCATTTTTACTACAATCTTCTATATTTGTTTTCCACTTTTCAAATTCTTTTCTTTTTTTTCCAAAAAACAGGTGAAAAGGCAATTTGATCGATCGCAGAAGATGTTGCTTTGCTTGAGGTTTGGGTGCTTGTTACTCATGACCCGATCACTGAAAATGAGATGAGGATGCAGCATATGCAGAAGAAGTCATGCACAATTTGTCGAGAAGATTCAAGGCACATCCTAGACTGAGTAATCTCTGACGAGTATGTACAAACATCTATATAAAGATTTGAAAGCTTGACAATATCTCATTCCAAAAGCGGAAGGAATTTATAAAAGTGGCAATAATCTAGCCAATATGATAATATTATTTTATTATTAATATATTAAAAATGTAATTAATATGTTATTATTTTGACCTTTGTTACGAGCACCTATCAACCGTGAAGATAAGCACGTATTCTGTGTGACTGCTCCGAAGTCATCCGAAGGCTTTATATGAAGTTTCATTCTAGTGTGTCCCCTATGAACCGATGTTCACGTAATTACGTTCCATCGCCTTATGTTGTTAATTTCCCTCAACTCAAATACCTTCGACAAGCAAACTTTGTTCACTACTGTTTTTAAAGTTTTACCCCCCTGCTTGACCCCACAACGTTTGCTAGATTGTCACCGTGGGTGAGAGTTGAACCTCAGAGGCTTGGGAGCAACTCTCACCCACAGTGCGCTTGGGAGCGAATCAAGGACCTGACCGCTAGACCACTAGAGGCCGTGTAAACAAGTTAGGGTTTCCGATAAATATCTTTAATTAAGAGCCTACAGTTTCTAAACAATCTAGTTTACAACGTGTAAACAAGTTAGGGTTTCCGATAAATATCTTTAATTAAGAGCCTACAGTTTCTAAACAATCTAGTTTACAACTAGACTATAGGAAAATGCTAAAGAGATCATTAATCGATTTCTAGTATGGAGTAGTCCAGAAAAAAATAAATACATCATAGTTTGGTTTTCGTAAAACCAAATGCATATTAAAGTGAAGTCTTCTACGAAACGTAAATTGATGAGGAACAGAAAATCGATTTTAGACAGAGGATATATAAGTACGAGGAAAGCTACGTAGACTAAATTTTTCAACCAAACGATTTGTTACTAATAAGAAATAAACACGTTAATCAACATTTGAATAATAATCCTATATGGATATAATACTGACCATATTTTCTGCCATGTTACTCTACAAGAAATCAAAAGCGTGATTAGCACCAAAAAATGCTTCCGATACCTCTTACGAGGACACCTGCACTTGAATTAGTATTCTACCCCACTTCTACTACCCATCCATATTCAACTCATAAGAATTCGTACAGCGATAACAACCAGATTAAACAAGTCACCCGGTCCAGACGCTCTAATTAGTGTTGGCATTAAGCTCGTGTCAAAGTCGAAAAGTGGGAAACATTATACGCAACCACAACCCCAGGACGGCAAAGAAAAACAAAAAGAACACCATCCGCAGATGATCATTTCAACGGATATGGGATTTTTTACATTAGTTGCCAGAACGACATTTGTTCTCAAAACAAAAAGCAATGCTGTTTCAAGCCTCGAACCCAAAGCATTACAAATATAAGAACAACCGCAAAACAAAGCAAACGGGCGGTAGAGGATCCTATGCAGACGAAGCAAGGAAATTTCTTCATTTGTTAGGAATATGAAGAATCAACACGTACACAAATAGGTGTAGCGGATATGAGAATACTTCGTTAAATGTATTGGCACACAAGAAAGGATAAGATTAAGAACGAGGATATCCGAGGTAAAGTAAGGAGTAGCCGAAATTGAAGGAAAAATGAGAGAAAATCGGTTACAGTTGTTTGAACATGTGAAACAAAGACCTACAGATGCGATTACGTGACAGAAGTTCAAGGCTGAAAAGGTAGAGGAAGACCTAGAAGGACTTTGGAAGAGACTCTTAAGAAAATACTTAGACTATTTGGATCTAACGGAAGACGTGACACAGTGACACAGAACCGAACGCAATGACGTTCTAGGATTCATATAGCTAACCCTGGGAAAAAGGCTTTATTGTTGTTGTTAGGAATATGAAGTTAGGGGTTGAATTAAGCCTACCAACCAAGAAAACATATGGCATTTTCGATTGAGACTGCCCGAAAAGCATTACCATTCATCATGATTCAAGTGAAAAGTAAGCATATATAGCAATGAAATTCAAGTAAAAGATCAATCTAAATAAACAAGAAGCGAGCATTGGTTGATGCTTATATTAGGTAGAAACTAGAAAGTAATTCATCAAGCCAAGAAAATCTCTAGGTTTCCATAAGACTAGATTAAACAAAATCGACGCCAATAGTCTAAAACGACATGTAACAATACCCGAAACGACAATTCATCAAAAGAAAAGCATGAGACCTAGGTGTTGGTAGCCCTGGTGTAGATCTGCTGGCTGGCGTGAGCAGAGACCATCCTGATCGAGCCTCTGGCCATCAACTCCCTGATGGCCCTCCTTGCCAGCGAGCCGTTGATCCTGAGACGGTCGGAGAGAATGGACGGTGTGATGAGCTTGTACTTGGGTGCCTCAGTGAGGAGCTTGTCGTAGGTTCCCTGGTCGAAGAGCACCATGTTGTTCACCTTCTCCTTCTGCTTTCCCTTGCTCCACTTCTTCTTCTTCTGCTTGCCTCCGCCGGACTTCGCCGGCTTCGACGACGGCGGCGGTGCCTTGTCCTTCTTCGGCGCCTGAAATATCAAAAACGGAAGATTGTCAGAGGCATTAACGCAAACGGATGGTGGGCAATCTGGAAGATGATTGGATACGGACGTACCATGGGATTGGATTACAGCGACGGGGAAGGAGAGGGGAGAGGAGAGAGGAGGGTTCGGATTCCAGCGGCTGGGGAAAAGGAAAGACTGAATGAGGAAGCGATGTGAGTGGGGATTTTATGACCTAGGGTTTCACTGGGTTGTATCCTGACGACGTCGTTTTGATGTGTGTTGTGGGCTGGTGAGGTCTCCTTGATTGAGTGACAACCCATTTCTGAAAAGTTCAACATGTTTAGGCCCAGAACTGTAACTTTTTATTTTATTTTATATAGAAATGTAATTGAGGAAACTGGATTGCAACTAATGGCTCGTTTGGATATCTTTTTGAAATAACTCAAAGTGCTTTAGAAAAACTGTTTTTGGGTTCCAAAAGCACTTAAAGTGCTTCCTGGAAGAAGCACATAATTGATGCTTCTTGCATAAAGCACTTTAAGTGATTTTTTAGGATTTACTTATATTTTTACTAAGGATTGGTTCTACAAACATTTTCACCAAAAGCACTTTCAGTCATTTTAAAAGCACATCCAAACGAGTTCTAATTTATTATCGCTCATGAAAACAATCAATCAATCTGTTGGTCTTGGCTAATAGCGACATGCGAAAACAACCAAGTCGTTTAGAAGAGTCTAAAAGCCTATTCAAGGGGCCAATGCACCTTTTAACTAACAACTGAGTTCACAATTCATGCAGAGAAAGTCGTGCGTGGTCCATCCAACACGCCCACTCCGGACGAGCAATTGGAGAACAACATACCGCGTTCCTGCCTCCCGGACGTGCCGTCCCGCTGTAGCTCGCTCCCTGTGCATACCGGGGGGGCCTTGCTACACCCCTAACAACAAGGTCGCCACAGCCTCCGCAGCGATGAATGACCAGTACCAGCTCAGCGGGAGGAAGAGTAGCGCTGCCATGCGCTGTTTTGGAGAAGAAGAAGAAGAAGATTTGAAGAAGAATCAAGCAAGTTGGAATGTTTACTGGAAGGCGAACGTTGCAGCACAAAAGTTCTTGTAAGATCGATCATGACAGTGTATTTCACAGACTAATTTCGTCGGACCTCTTCAGGAATCAGAAGCATCTTGGAGTCCTTGGGAACACTCATTCCCTTCCATACTTTTACTTTGCTTTGTTAAAGCTTCTTCTTGCATCAACTTTCCACATTCAGTTTGTTCGTTTACTCCCCTTTCCGTGTTTATGTTTTAATTCTCTTTGTGTTTATTCAATCGTTCTAGTCCAACAACGAGTGCAGTTGAATTCAATGAATAAAACTAAAGTGTGAAAATCACTACCCGAAAGAAATCACGACAGCCTTGGTGGTTTCATTCAGTAACCTCTTTATCTTGTAGAAGACCAAACGGTCCAAACATGCAACTTATCCAAGCTCTTGATCTGATACAGTACCAAACATACAATAGTAACAAGCACGATACACATCATACTGATTATATATTCACAAAAATACAGAGCGAACAGTTTCGCGGACGTTTTAGATTAAAATTCTCGGTTCTTTTTTCTCTCGGTTTTTTTTTTTTTCCCTCTGTTCTAGCAGTTAAAATGCTAGGTTTTTCTCTACATCAGAAGCACAATTAAGGACCTTAAAAAAGGCTAATGAGAGACTAGCATACTAAATCAGTAATTCCAGTTGTTTGATACATATATTATCCCATGACTGTAGACCTTGACCTACTCCACAATTAACAAGTTATTTTTCGTTAATCCCTCACCAACTGTAGGGAATTCTGGTGATAGCTTCCATTCCCCATCAACCAAGAACTTGATTTCGTACCTTCAAAAATAAACCTACGGGTCAGAGTGAAGAAAGGGAGGAAGAGGAGGAATAGTTGAGCGATCGGATACATACTTTCCAGGTCTCAGCATTAATGTTGTCGAGAATGTGGTGAAAGAACCAGTGTACTCCGGAGATAAATCCTCTCCTTGACTCCATCCATCAAAAGTGCCCATAACTTGCACACACTGTTATTAAGACAAAAATACTCCGTCATCATTTTCTTTGCAACAAAGTGAACCATATTATCGTATTCCAGAGTCGCTAATCATTACCACACTCCCTTACTAGAGGAAAAGGAATTACACAAGTATCTGGTTTTTAAGTACCTCAGCCATGCCACACCAGAATAGGGGAACCTCCTTGGATTGTGCAGCACCAACATCCTTTATTTGTTCCTTCAACTTTTCATGTACAGCTTCACACATATAACAGTACTTTTGTCAGAACATAAGGAAAGTTTACAAGCAAGGAAACATCAACATAACCGCATTACAATTCAAAGAACTTCAATATAAATTGGGAAATAACAATTTTGAAATTAAACAGGGGTCCCCACCCAAATATCTTGCCAATGTTTATCCCAATTCCAAATACCAAAGCTCAAAGATGAGAACATAAGGAATAACCCACGTACAGGATATCAGAAATAATCTCTCTCAACTCAAGAATCCCAGTCATTTGCACAAAAACCATGTTGACTCCAAAGGACGGATGCCCAGGAGTTTTATGTACTTGAGGTAATCACTGCCAACATTTACCATGTCCAACCTATTTCAATCCCCAAATGCCAAGAGCCAACCAATCTTCTTCCTTAGGTTTCCGCTCTGAATCACCAACTACTAAGTGGTCCTTTCTCCAGTTGTCACTCCTCACTCGAGTGGTCTTTGTTCCTACATTATGTTTCTTATTGCTCTTCACTAGATGATTGTAGCCCATATATGACTTATTTTGATTATTCAAATAAAGATTATCTGAAAACGGATTTAAATTTTGATTTGAAATGTATTTTTGGGAAAAATGGAAAATCAGAGAGATAAGAGAGAGGGAACTGGATATTGATTCACATTTCAAGGCACCTATCCATGCTAAGCTCAACTGTATTTTGTGGAGAAGATGCACCTTAGGAAACATCGTGCTATTGAAAGAGAAGAAAATATATACTTTATTATCTTTGTGCACAATCATTTGTGTTGTGTTGTATGATGCTTTTTAACAAACTTTCTCAGTAATCAGGAGAGAATAAAAAATTTAGCAGCAACAGGAATGAGAGTGAGTACGAGGAATAAATAAATAAATCCAGATCAGCAAGTTACCTTCTAAACGGGAAAGAAGGTGGGATTGAATGTATTTCCCATTAATCTTTCTTGAACCTTCAGGAATAACAGATTTAGTGTTTTCTTCTGCTAATTTCACCAAAGCCTGCCCATTAGAACAACTAAAGGAATGATGACATCACAAGTCTTCAACTTTATTGAATCAGGTGAACCGTAATGCATGATAACACCATGTTCAAATGGTGCTAGTAGGTATGTTATTAGTAACGTACTAACGTGGTTGTCGTAAAAGTTCAAGGTTTATGATATATAGATCCTATGGTTTGATGTTTGACATTCTTAATGTTTAACTTGTTTTAACAGAATTCAATCAAGATGGCTTTTGAAACCAAGCAACTATAAACATCTAACTAAACACATTTTGGCAGCGGATAAGACCCCAACAACATATCAAAATCGGGACTGGAATTATTTGCTCTTCCAAAGAGTGTTCGACCTACAACCATTTTTGTACTACTAAAAAGATTTGTAGAATGCTGAAGAGACCAAACATGAACAGAGTCTCTCCCTTGGAACTTAGATTACTCACATGTGATAAAAATCCTGATCAACAGAGACTTAATAAGTCATTAGTGGTGACATATGTTCATGCAAGACGTGCAGACAACCACCACTAGTAAAATACGTAACCTGAATTTCAAGTTCCAAGACAGCAAGTTCACGTTTGAAGTTAACCAACGCATCCTCCTTTATATGCAACTGTGTAAATAACAAATCAAAATCAGATGTCAAATCTATTACACATGATAGAACTATCTAGACTGACGGACTGAAGAGATGTATAATTCAAACGAGATAACCTTATACACATCCAAGATGTCTCCATTTAACAGCATCCATGAATTATAATCAATGCGTGTTAGTTTTCTCAATGAACTTAAGACAATAGCTCTCATGTGGATTAAATAATCCGAACCAAAAATCCAAGCAATATATTTTCTGACATTTTTCTCATAACTCAAATGATGAAAGTGGTGGGGCGTGGGCGCATCTTTATCTTCCAGTATATTCAGTTCAACTACCTTCAAGTTTAAAATAACATTGTGAATGCACGAACCTTTATATCATATGCGAAACATGCCAACAACCCTATTTTCAAACTAATGCTTCATCGCTCAGTTATGATTTATTTTCCTCCTGTTATATGGTTTTTATTTATTTAAATGGAGCATTTACTGATAGAAAGGAGTATCATTGAAAAGCTGGACTCAACAACGTATCAATCCAGTTTCCTGTTGTGTGATAGAATCTTTACTCTTCGGTTTAATTAACATGTATACTGCTGCTACAGTGCATTACTAAGTGCAAAACAATCCAGTCAAATCAATGAGGATATCAGCAAAGATGACAATAACATAAAACATGGCCACTCTCATAAAATGATGAAGAAGAACTTAAATGACATATTGAATTAGGTGTCAATTTATATAAAGGACATTGCTACAAGATACATACAAACCTGTCGTTTGAGGAACCGATTTTGTTGATTGGCTTCACTTAGTTTTTTGACGAGCTTTGTTCTTTCAGAATCAGCTAGCAGTGACTTCAACTGATATATAGTTTTAACATAAGTTAGTCTTGATATCTAATATATTTCTGGAAATACCAAACAAACCCATGCCCAAAGTTAAGTCCAAGACCTTACTTTTCCCCAACCTTCCCTCTAATACTATTAAAAATCCTTTTATACCTTTCCGTCCATAACACTCACGTGTGGGAAATTACCATATACTTTAGAACAATCAGAATAAAGGCAGATATTGGAGTTAACACGTTTTCAATCATGTGGTGGTATTTTCCAGAACAATATAACCATTTTTCCTTTAGAAGAAAGCTCTCTATTTTCATTTACTTTCACTGAGCGACTGAAGGATTTAAAGTATGAACCACAAGTAGCCAGGAATGCTAAACAACTAGAAAAGGAAATTCATAAATTTGGAATGCTGTCCAGGATTTGTGATTAAAAAAATCAATAGAATAAAAATAAAAACCCCATTGCAAATTTGCGATAGTAGATATCCAATGCAGATATTATCAGTAAACTATGCTACAAAAATAATTTCACTAATCAGTTGAACAAAAAATATGGGTTTGGACTTTGGACCATGAAAATTATAAATATGGAATTTAAGGGTGGTGACTTTTCCATTTACCGCCCAATTTACAATGTTAAACAAATTAGTGGCACGGGTTACCTCATTACTTCTTAAAGGTTGAGGAAGAGGCTCCTCCTGCGAATCTTCAGTTGCATTTTCATCATTTCCGCTATAGATTTCTGCACGTACTGATGATGATTCCTCCAAACCAGTGGGAATTGAACTTATTCTCCAGAAGACATGGTTCAAGGGATGCTTCCTAGTACAAACTTCAGAACCTATCAGCCTCTGATAGCCCAACTTGAGTTTCCAAGTAGTTGCACCATGTGGAAGTGGGTGGATATTTCTCCAATCCAATTTTCTCGAGCTTTTTCTTGATAAACACAGGACCTGTTTGTCAAGGCAACACCTGTCAAGACTATGATGATAAGAGAATGAAATTCATAAATGCTTAACGACACGATCAATGCCGTGAATTAATGGAGATTGGTTATTACTGTCAGCACTGTTAAGTAGATTGATAGTGCAAGAGCAGATCATGCAGAATCAATGTTTCCGATAAGCGTCAATCCAAATCATCTATAGGTAAAACAGTGTTTGTTTAGTGATTTTTCAACTAGTACAAGGAGGACCAACTGAATTTATCTATAAAAGTTGAGAATTCTTACCGCACGGTACCCATCTCCATGTTGATAGATTCCATCTGAAAAATCGTTAAAACAAATAAACGTGGTCACAATCTTGCTATAAGATTGGATAACTCCACAATTCTCTAAAATCCCACTTGTCTGTCAAAAGGAAGCAATTACCAATGATGGTAATTCATCCAAAGGTTCGTTTACTAATCAGTAATCGGAATGCGAAAATTCACATAAAAATTGTTTCTTTACATGAATTAAGAGAAACCCCATCAGATGAATAATGGAACTGAACTCACATTTCAACTCTGGAAAATTTACATATAAAAAAGAAAAGAAATTGAAAGGACTTACAGCAGAAAGATGGAGCGGAGAGTAGTAGCTCCGGTTGGCGCTCAGGTGGAGATGGTGGCGAGGGAGACGAGAGATGGTTGGAGTAGGAGGAGGAGCTATATCAATGGAGAAAGAGGGGTTAGAAACTTCTTCAATCTTGAGATGTGATCCGGTGTAGTGTGGACTGTGCAGTGCCGGATAACATAGATTGAAGAGACATTCTGCATCCAATAAGATGACGCCGCACTTGTTGTTGTATGTATGAGTGCGTTTTTTCTCGGAAATTCTCTTTGTGAGGGTTGGATGCTTCAAAAATATTTATTCATCGTATATTATGCAGTTAGTTTTTATCAAATATTGTTTATATTCAATTTTAAATAAAAAATTTATAATGATTTCTAACCGTAGAATATATAATGAATATATGCGATTGGAAGAACTTTAATTCTCACAAACCAGCGCAAGGTAATCATCACCCACTTCCAAATCATGTCACTTCTCTATTTTTTTTTTTTAATACATATGATATATATATATATATATATATTTGAAATACGATATTTGTTAAACCGTAATATTAAGTGACGTCACCGTCCTAATATTTTTTAGAACCTTGTGCAGGAATGAGCTTACTCCAGTTATTTGCATATAGCCCTTGCCGCCACAAATGTGCCAAAATGATACCCGCCAATACTTCCATTCTCCACCCAAGCCCTACACTAAAAGTTGGGGAGTCAGCTATGCATTTAAATTCGTTTTTTTGCAATAACCGAATTTAAAACTTCTCACATAATATTAAGTGACGTGCCACTTCTCTATTTAACTAATGTTTTTAGACAATTTATCAATTATGTGATGTATAGCTAATAGGAAATAAGCACGTTAATTAATAAGTAAGTAATAACTCAATTATCAATAACCATATCATATGATTTGGAAAATTTGATTTAAATAGATGTCTCCCACGTTACCCCGTAAAATTGTGGGTTTGTTACTACAATAGTGGCCAATAATGCCAGTATACATTTGAGGGACCTAATTTGTTAAACAGTTCTCTGTTTGATATCCTTGTATTGACATGTTGTATAGGCAGGCATTACTATATCTATAAATTTCTTAAAGAGAGGTACCATAAGTGTGCAATTAACTGTCTATGCACAGAGAAAATTGGAAAAATAACCAAATTTCAGATCCCAAATAGAATTCTAACCACCATTTTAAATTTTTAATAATTATAACCAAAATTTGATATGAAAATACTAATACACCCTTAAAATAAAGTTTTCTAAAAAAAAACAAAAAAAAAAAAAAACCAAAAAACAAAAGGCTCGGCTGTCTTTTACCGCCATCCCTGTCCTTTCTAGACGATAATCCAAAACCACATAAACTCAACACAAGCACAACCAGCCGTAGCGTGCAACATGATCCCTCTCTCTTCCTCCTCCTCTTCCTCTTTTATACTATCACACACAACTTTCGTTTAGTTCCGAACCCCCAAAAAATTTTCGACCTCCTCCACATGAAGACGACCTTCACTCTCAGTCTCAGTCAGCTTCCTCCTCTGCTCTCCAATTTCTGATTCTCAACTATGATGATGTAATCCTTGAGTTCGAGCACTTGCACCACCAAGCTTACAACGAGGCCTTCACTCACTTCAATGTCCGTTGCCCTTCCTCAACATCAGCCCCTCAATTGGGACCTCCACTTCTAAGATCAGCTCCAGAACCAAATTGTTGGTGAAAAGCCCAAAATGCGATGGTCCCTTCTCTTTTTCTCTCATTTTCTCCAAGGGTTGAACTTTGGATTTTGTTTTCTTCTATGATTGAATTGGGGTTTTGGGTTGTTTAAGGAACTTCAAGGAGCACGGGTGGCTTTGAACTTATTCAATTCTACTTCGAATCTCTTGATCTTAATTGAATCTTGCTTTGTTTAATTTCTATGGATGACATTTTTTTTTTTTTTTTTTTTTTTTTTTGAGAAAACTTTATTTGAAGGGTGTATTAGTACTTTCATATCAACTTTTGGTTATAATTATCATAAATTTAAAAAGATGGCTAGATTTCTATTTAGGGTCCACAATTTGGTTAGTTTTCCAAATTTCCATTGTACAATAAAATATCTATATAGTCATAATTATGGGATAAAACCAATTTTATTAGGACGGTTATTACTTGCGAATAGCAGACTTTTTTCAGATGAGAAGAGTGCTAGATTGATTTATCGAGTTCTACTTTGTTAGTGATATATCAAGATCTATCGACTAAGATATTAGACTACATGTCACACCCGTTAAATGTGTCACTGGTATCAACTAAAAAAAGAAGGTGCCATTTGCGGCATGCCATAAACAATCTAAATCTGTATAGACCATAT
Source organism: Pyrus communis (assembly GCF_963583255.1). NCBI lineage: Eukaryota > Viridiplantae > Streptophyta > Magnoliopsida > Rosales > Rosaceae > Pyrus > Pyrus communis. Next base: position 24,988,401 of record NC_084812.1, read on the forward strand.
TTTAAATTTTATAAGAGTGCCTTCCCATTCACGCAATTAAAGCATGAACAAGCAAAGAGAGTTTGCTTCCTAAAATTCCCAAAATTACATGGCCACAAGAGACTCATAACCACGAAAAGCAACTGACCTACTAACTACGTAAGAAGATCGACCGAAGGAGTTTTGACGTGACAGATCGCTATCACTGTTCCTTCCATATCCTTCCGGTCACCCTAAGCTTCAATTCCTTCCGGTCTACCCCTGAGAAGAAGAGAGCCATATTGCGTTGAATAATGAGACCATCAAAACTGTCACGAACCTTCCGGTGGCTATCCCTAATGCTACGTGGCACCCCCTGCCATATCATCTTCCTCCCATTCCCGCCCACTTCTAGACTGTAGCTGTAGTTCTTGGCCTCGTTATCATCACCCATGAACCGCAAGAATGCTATGTAGACAGGAGCCATTCCGAGCTGGAAAGCTTCAAAATGTAGGCAAAAATACTGATTGAAGCAACTAAAAACCTGCACATTGGAAAAGATAGCAAACGTCTAAATATGCTTCGTTTGTGTCGCTTACAGCTTTCTCAATCTTTGTTTTCCAGTGTAGGTGTTACTCATCAAAGCTTTTACGCTAAATGGTTTTGAGCTGGCTGAAAAAATAAAATGTAGGAGGGGAGCGAAGAAGGATAAAGGAGAACAGTAAGAAAAAGGAAAAAGCGAAATAATACCGTTAGCATCCAAGTAGCGTTTTCAACTTCTTGTGGATTTGATTTTACATAGCGATGGTTGAAAGTGCTGCCATTGTGCATGTCAACTTTGTGATCATCTTTTAAATGGGTAACAAGATAAGGAATATCTCCAACGACGGTGCATTCAGAACCAGCATAGGGGCAGTTGTAGGGTCTATGGAGACACTGAGATTCATGCTTTAGCTTGCTGTAATAAGGGTATATGCCCATGCAACCAAAATTCTGGTATTTACACGGAAGTTCAAGAGAAGCAGCCACCTTCTCCAATGCAAGACACCTGATATTACCAAGTTCATGCCGGCAAGTGGGGCATTGGTTGTGAACCCTTGGTTTGCAAGCAGAACATAATGTGTGACCATTTGAACACTGCAAATAGGTAGAAGGCCAATTAAGTAACGAAAGGCATCTAATTTAAACATTACGCTACCATTTTCCAATATCATTGAGTAGCACTTGTGTATTTGATGCAAGTGAACGTGTATGGAAAAGCTGTTGACCAAGTGACCTGTTCGACTACTGCAATTTCTAAGACTGAACGCTTATCATTATTTTTGATAATATATTTGCTCACCACCATTATTTACCATTAGATCAATTTTATTTTTGAGCCAGATTCATCCAATAGCAAACATTGAAATGGTGAGCAAAAATGACCTCTATCATTAAATACAAAAATATCCAAATGAACCATAACTTTTCACTTCTCAAAGAAGGCATCCTCTAGCTTAAAGGAATAAGAAATTCCAGGTAATTGACTTTTAAGAAAACAGTATCTGATTCTACTTTCCAAAAATGGTATGTGTCCAGAAGCTTCTGGAAGCAAACTAGTCTTAAAAGGCCAAACAGCATTAAAACTGCAAAGTTGTAGAACGGTTTATAGTAAGATACCCCTTTTTCCAAGCATGAAGGACAAAGTAAGCAAAATGAGAAGCTGGAAAAACTTAACAGCCCATGATGCCTAAACTTACCATAACGACAATCAAACATATAACAATGCATGGAAGTTTATCTGACATCGCCAAAAGTAGACATTATTGAAAGAAAATATATCTATCTATTAATTGTTTCTATCTGCAAAAATAATGGGAGACGGAGGACTAAATGCACAGAAAGCAGTTCTGTTCTTGCATACTGCCTTCCATACCAAGGCCTTGGCCTTTAGTTCCTTTTTCTTCTCTAATAAAAAGTGCTACATTTTTTGCTTAATAAATATCTAACAAAATTCGAAAAAAAAAAAAAAAAACCACGTCACAGGAATAAATAAATTTGAACTTTCAAAAGGAAACGGTTTTAGAAAGAAAACAAATTTGCATCAAACAAAGGACTCCATAAAGAATTTATGTAAGTAGGATAAGGAACACCAAATAGACCAAGATACATAATTCCTTTTTTAGCTTACATTAGGGTCTTCTGATATCTTATTGCTTAAATACTGACATGTGCCAAAGACAGTATAGATTTGAGGGGAGAAACAAAATCCAACTCAATAATCAAAAGCACAACAAAAAGCACTTGGCAAGAGTTAGTAATGAATGAAGCAAATATGGCACAACAGAAACCCGTCTGCAAGTTTTCAGACAATAGCACCTCGTCTACCAGTTTCCCAACAGAACCCCTCCCACAAAACTATATTAAACAAGTCAAAACCTCACGCCACTTTAAAAGAATGAATTATTAGCATAGGCAAGAGTTAAGGGATCAAGTACGCTAGCTTCAGTTGTAGTATCTCCAATTAGTACGTAGAACAATTACTGGAATGAAAACTAAGGGAGTGAGTTTGACTTCATTTGATAAAGCAAAATTAATAAGTAATGAAACCTGATGAATTGGGGGGTACATAGCATTTAAGCATACAGGGCACTCCAGCAGCTCACGGACATTGCTAGAAACCATCACATTAGGTTTTAGGGTCTTTAAAGTAGCATCATCGACAATTTCTCCAACATCCAGCATGTCTTCACTTTGTGGAGGATCAATTACCTCAGATTTGGTCCGGATGTCATCAAAAAATGGACTACTAGATGCCATGCTGGCACACACAGCTACTAATCTGAGCCAAACACATAAAAGAAGCTCAATATATGGGTAAAGGCATGTTTTGATAGGAAACACACAACTACTTACCTGAGCCGAACATACAGCTACTTATTGTAGGAAACACCATGTTTAATTCACGCACCAAATTCTAAAGGCTCCAATCTAGAGAAGGGCAAAACTTTCTAACCATATCTATTTTATGAAGGATAACCACAAGTAGAGAAAAGAACCACATGTCCTTAAAAGCAAAAACTTTTTTCCATCGGAATATCTGGTTTTCTTTTCAAACTCTGTCAACATGCTATCAAAACGTGCCTTCATTATATTCTAAGTCAATTTATAATCAAAACATGACTTCTTATTTTCTAAGACGATCTTTAAACTTCAAATTAACCCTTATGTTGTAGCACACTACAAGATAAAGGTGTATCCATCATCCTTGGCTTGAGTGGCATGAGAAGGACAGGGGAGAAGTATATTGCATTTCCCATATAACAAATAACACCATACTTTCGTGGCCGCCTATTTTTTTAAACAAAAGTGCAAAAACTCCATAACAATTATGTTTTACTTTTAGGATTCAAAAAAACAAGAAACTATCATACATCCCAGTTCTCAGAATTTTGAATACATTCGGGTAATTCAACTTATTAACGATCAAGCAGATCAATGTTCAAATTTTCAAAAATCAAGTTTTGGAGGAAATGTACAGTAAAGTCTCTGAATTTCAACAAATCGTCAGGATTCAAAATTGTAAAACTTCAAAATTCGCAAAAACATGAAACGAATTAAAAAAACTAAACGATCAATGCAGATCGGAACAGAAACAAAGCACTTAAGAAGGGTTCGTCGAAATGCTACAATCAGACTCTAAGATCGCATGCCCACATGAAATTCAAAGTCAATTCCACGGACAGATCTATAATATCAAACTATTCGACCTTATATTCCATAAATTTCTAATGGGCCACCACAAATTGAAAAACCCATTAGAGAAAACTCAATATAAATAAAACCCAACAAATTTAAGCTGGAAAAATGAAAAATTTATACCTTTGAGATGTCGTAGTTGAATCAAACGCCCATTGCAGAGAGAGAAAGAAAGGAGAGAGAGAGAGGGAGAAGTTTGGTAGGTGGCCGACTATGGAGAATTGTCCGCTGCAGGCTGCAGTAATATATTAAGGGGAGACGAGGAAATGCGCGTTTGCGAACTCGAGGAATTTCAAATTAAAGCCGTTTGAGAGAGAAAGAAAGGAGGAGGAGGAGGAGGACCGGGGGAGCGTGGCTTTTAGGAGAAAGCGAGAGAGAGAGAGAGAGAGAGAGAGAGAGTAGAGAGAAAAAAATACAAAAGTGGAAAGGTCAATTGTCAAAGTCGAAGCCGGTAGAGATTTTTTATTATATAAATGATGGGATATGTGAGTTAAAAAGTTAATAATTTAAAAAATAAAATTTCTTATCATTTCTATTAAAACATGTGGTATACTATTTGTATTTCTATCACACTAAAAAATTTCTCCAAAAACGGAAGTGAGTGGGTCCCTGCTCACTGTTCTTGTCTTAATTCCGAAAGTATATAAACAATTTTCTCAAACTTTTTTTTCCTTTCAAATTGCAAATCATTCACACCAAACATAACCTAAGTACTTGGGTATCATTAAACTTTGTCGACACAAAGAAAAATTTAAAAGACATTAACTTTTGAGGGTGTGACCGTCTGAAATTTATTTACCCAAAAAAGCCCTCTCTTCCTGGTTGATTATGTTAATGATGAGTGGAGCTAGTTAATATGCTAAAAGATTCTGCATGGATAAAAAGTTAAAAATCCTGATGGGTTTATCATGGTAATTAAGTTTAACCTCAAATCAAAGAATCGATCACTCACAGAACCATATACATGAAAGAATAGAGTATCACTCACTATAATATCGAGAAAATGCATAATCGACAAGCAAATCACAGTTTGACATATGTGCATAAATTTTTCTTTGTGTGAATTTAACGAATTATTTTTGTATTAGTGTTAGACTGTAATTTGCAATTAACGATCGTGAAATGACTCTTTACATGTAAAGAGTCGGTGTTTGTACAAACATATCATACATACTACACAAAAAGTGCAGATTAGACTTGTATTGTATGTGACTCTCTAAAACTGTTGGGCAATCTACAATGGAACTTAGGTCAACATATATAACTCTTCAACCTGCCAATGCTCGTTTAAGTCCAGCTCTTTGGTCTGGGGTGAGTCTTGTAGGGAAGCTGATCTCAAATATGATCTTCAAAGCACCCCTATTCCCAGGCTCCTTTGCTATTGGCATACCTTCCCTGGCAACGACAAGCTCGTAGCCCGGGTTCACAATGTCAGTCACCGGAATTGATAAATCGCGACCATCAAGCGTGGTTAAGTTCACCGTGGTTCCGCCCAATGCCTCGGCCAATGTCACCTTTTTGTTCACAACGAGGTCATTGCCATCTCTCTTGTAAGTATTGTGTGCTTTCTCATCAATCACAAACACAAGGTCTGCTGGCAGGTGACCTAGCTGCTCGTTTCCTTTATCTGGGAATGTAATCTTGGTTCCCTTCTTCCATCCTGGCTTCACATCAATCGTCAATATTTCTTGTTCCATCACTTGGCGTCTGCAAAGCAAAATAAGTCGGTTGATATAACGTAGATATTTATATTGGAAGCTGTTATTGGCACTTTAAAATAGTCGTACAACAATCCTTCCTTAATGAAAAAGTTAACAAGGGGAGGGCGCATAATGACTATTTTATGTCATCGTTTACAACGAACGACCATGAATGAAACTATATCACGTTGGCTAAATTGATACATGTTCAACTAGCTAGCAAGCAATGAATCAATAAAGAAAGAAAATAGGAGAGTGTTAAAAATGGTTACCCATTTGCATCAATCACACTCCTTGATATCTTCATCTTCCTTGTTGATCCAGAATACAGCTCCTCAAGGCTGCATGGCAATTTGCTCTCAACTGCTTGTGGTTTCTTTGGTGTGACACCTTCACTATATGAGCGAAAAATATTTTCACCACCACCACCAAATCCCCCGAACGTCCCCCCTCCATCGGATGAAAACCTCATGGATTTCCCAGGTCCTGATGATCCAAATCCGAAAGGACTGCTTCCGAAGAATTCCGCAAAAATGTCCTCCGCGTTCCTAGGATTAAATCCCTTGGATCCACCTCCATATGAGAATCCACCACTTCCAGGTGGTGGGATATCTTTCAAACCTTCTTCACCATCCTGATCATAAACTTGTCTTTTCTGAGGATCACTCAACACCTGGATTCACAAAACCATTACGTTATTTTATTCACACTACTAGCTAGAACAAAATTGAATCTTAACTGCTTGCATATATAAATGAAGGAGCACAGACTGTGAGATGCTATCCAGAGAGAGCCATTTAATTTCCGCTCATCTTTTTTCTCCTTCTTCGTACTCTTGTTTATTGACGCCATTTGATTATTTTCTACTTTATTCAATATGAATGCTAGAAATAAACCGGGATGTGTAAAAACGGAAAAATTGTGACGTGAAAATCACTGCCTTTAATTTAGTGCAATCTAACTAAGCACAATCTAGGCTCATGGCCCCATATATTTGGTTGTAAATGCAGAGTTGTTGAGAAAGGAAAAGAAGATGCACACAGAAACACAGAAGTTTCTGAGTGCCTGAATCGATATTCTCAAAAAATGTATCTGATATATGTGTATCGATAAATTGTGTTGGTGGACATAACATCAACACATTATTGATGATATATTGACAATAATAAAAAAAAAACATACGTCCCTTCCCTAACAAAATTATAAATATAATTAAGTAAATGTGCAAGAGACATAGAGAAAAAAAAGAGAGAGAGAAATGCATGCATGCCTCATAAGCCTCAGAGATCTGTTTGAATCTGGCTTCTGCTTCTTTTTTGTCATTAGGGTTCTTGTCCGGGTGCCATTTCATGGCCAGCTTCCTATACGCCTTCTTTATATCATCTTCTGTAGCATTCTTGTTCACCTTCAATACGCTGTAATAATCCACCCCCATTCTCTCTCCCACTCTCTCCCTCCTCTCTCTCTCTCTCTAGAACAAAATTATGAACATAAAGATTAAGACTTGAGGGTCGATCATCAGAAAGAGGAAAATGGTGAGGTGCAGGGATTTCAATTTTGATTGGTCTTCTTCTTCTTCAGAGAATCAGAATATGTCACCAAAAAAAGAGAGAATATGAATGTTTGATGTCATGCTTCCTCCCTCATAAACTTTTTCCCTTTTTTAGGTTGCAGTGAAATTATCGTATATTTTGTTAAGACACAATGACGGCATGAGTCCTATTTACAAGGAAGGAGAATGTGGATCATGGGACTTTTTTGGGTGCTTCTGAGTTCTTGATATTTTGAATGTCTTAACCGTTAGATCTTTATTTTAAAAACACAAAAATTAAGATATATACAATGTTAAAGCGTCCAAAATACCTAGTAATCTGGAGCACCCAAATTTTTTTATAGTATCATTTTTTATTTTAGTTATGTTTCTACTTTAGTGTTGGCTTCTAAAATTGTTGGACTAAGTCATATAATGGTGTATGATGGTGTGTAATGATCTTTCCATCTACTTTCTCATTTCATTTTACGAGTGTATAATGGTGTTTGATAATCAGAACCGTCAATTTTCTAAATCATTTTTTTAACAAACGATATTATCTATATTAAGAGAGAGGTTGACTAAACCTCATAATGAGCTAGCAATAATGTGGTTGAAATTGGCGAGAATCGAACCTAAAACTTCTTACTTATAAATGAAGAAAAATATCACTGGATCACACTACTAAATGGCTCTAAAGAATCTTTAAAGATTAACTTCTTAAAAAATCAACCGAATTAGAAATCGATTCCCGGTCAGATCAATGATGTCGTAATGTTAGTTTTATACCATGTAGCCCAAAAATCTCATAGATTGGATAGCAGCCCATCACTGCCCAACAGGGCCCAACAGTAGCCCAAACCTGTCCCCACCACCTAATCCAAGGTTTTCTCTCTCTGGGTCCCTCTCTCTCCTCTCCCTCTCCCTCTCCCTCTCAGCTTCTGCGTGTTCTCTCTTCACTCTCCTCCGGTTTACTTTCCTCCTCCGTCTTCGATTCCGCAAACTCACCTTCTTCTCGGCCTCATCTTCTTCGAACCCGTCTCCTTGTTCTTCTCAGCCTCTCACAGTCGCAGCATCACTCGCCCACACACTCTCTCACTCACTCCAGGTACACCTCTTAAACCCCCTTTTGTATTTTTATCTTTCCTGATTGATGATTTAATTTGGGTTTTATTAATAGTTTAATTTGGATTTTAATTGAAGGTTTAATTCAGGTTTGTAGTTGGGGTTTAATTGAGGGTTTTACTTAGGTTTTGAATTAGGTGGGTTTTTGGTATTTCAGCTCCCCAAGTTTTTCACTTTCATTGTGGGTTGTTGTTTTTGGATTTAATTATCTTTGGGTTTCATTTTTCTCAAATTCCCAGCTGATTTGGCTTCCAAATAAAAACCAACAAATCACCTAAAAAAATAGCTCCCATTTGTAATTTGAGGAGCTTTGTTGGGTTTTGTTTGGTTGCCCTAGACGACGGATAATAAGGGTTCTGTTTGAATGTAATGATTTGAAGTTTATATCTTTGAACATTTGCAGGTTAAATTTGGTGATAGCCATGCCAGACGTGCATTCCCTTGTGAATGATTTCCTTATTAAGCTTAAAAAGCGGTTAGTTGTTCTTTGGCGCACTTTGATAGACTATACTGGCACAAGCTGCGTGCTCAAGAGACTATACTGGTTAATAGGCATCTTTCATAATTCATAATTTGATTGCGAATATTTTGTTGTTGCAGTAAAATTGAGGGCTCGCTGGCCACCGCAAAACAGACGGCTGAATTAATTCGGTCGGTAATTTCAGCGCAGCGGGTGCCCTACACAAATCAAGCTGGAGCATTGATTGATGCTGTGAAGGCTGTTGGGGAGCAGCTGATTGCTGCAAATCCTGTTGGTAGGTGTTTTGAAAGATGGTTCAATGTTGCTATTTTTAATGGGTAAATTTTGCCATTAGTACAAAGGTCATTTATGTTACTTGGACATCTTTGTCTGTAATGTCTGAAAAGACACGGGACTGTGGATGGACATCTCATCTCAATGACTTGTTACTGTTTAAAATAGTTGTTCTTTGTAGCAGTCATTTTGGAGGAATCATATAGCTTTCAAATTGTAGTAATATGAACTTCAACACTTTTGCGACCATGTTTTTGTCGCCTTTCAAATTGGACTTTATCTTTGTTAGTGATATGAGTAGACTTAGAGTTGTTATTTTATCAAGTTTGGAATGCAGATATAATAACAGACTGTCTTCTTTTTAAGTAGCATAAATGCAGTGGGCAGTAGTGAGTATCAGGGTTGATAATGTTATATTTTTACCTTTTGTGTTGCTGTAGTTGGTACTTTTGATAGAGTACTCATTTGACTTTGAAGAATATGGTCAAATTACATAAATATATAAGTGTACTACAGATTATCCTGTTAAAAGGATAGTTGATTTACAGTCTTCTTTCGTTTCGAAAAAAAAGAAGGATAGTTAGTTGATTACAGTGACCAATTTGTAGTGAATCATCCAAAGCTGAGAAGTTCCTCTCTGTTTACGGTCAATCAATATGTATAATAACTTTTATTTCCTAGGAGGAGAAATGTGGAAGATAATGTTTCTTCAGCTTTCACGTGGGTCCTCTGAAGAAAAGCCAATAGTAACCTCTTTTCTAGATAAGCAAATACTTTGATACAAAAATTCTGTCCTTGTTTTTGTTCAAGGAGTTTGGACGGCTAGAATTGGCAAGGGCAAGTGTCAAATTCCTTGTGGGTGTGGGGTTAAGTGCTCTGCTATTGGAGCTATATGCCTCCTAGCATGCCCTCCCCACCAAAAAAATACCTCTGCACGAGAAGGGAAAGCTAGGTTATGTTGTCGCTCCTACTGTATATGACCCATAAACCTTAACGAAGTTTGAGATATAATCACCTAGCTTTGCGTAAACGCAACCCCTACTTCTTCCTTGTTAATATGAAGTCCTTATTTGTTGTTTAAAAGAAAAAAAGGAGGGGACATGGCAACCCTTATTGAAGCTTATGTGGCACTTACATAAAAGTTTATAGATTCGTTTGAGAGATAAGTAGTGAGGATAACTTGATCATTTTCAGCACATAAAGGGGAGTTTTAGTAGCAGTTAATTGGACAGGCTGTTGAACTAGATGCTCAACTTGTTCTTAGAAAGATATTTGAAATGTACATCTTAGAGAAGCATGAAGGAGGTTATTATGCACATCTGTGCGTGTCTTCATTTAATTTTTTTTTTGTCAAGGGCATTTTTAAGTCAAAGCACGTGAATGTTTATTTTCTTGCAATCCTATTGAAACTATAACTTTTGTTAGCTAAGTCTAATGATTATGTTAGCCAAGTCTAATTATCAAATTTTCTAGAATTCATTGTGCATGCAAAACTTTAGCATTTTGCCATTTTTATTTGTGTATCTTTAGTTAATACTCATGTATTACGAAACAAAATGATATCTCCTTATATCCAAAGAAAACAAGTGATATATCTCCCAGGCATATAGAGCAAAGGTACATGATGTATGCATTTGAATTTAGATATATTTATCTTAAGATACGCTGCAAAATCTTTTTCTTATAATATGGACGTAGAGGCTTATTTTTTTTATTTTCATAATAATGTTTTGCACATATGATTGCAGAGCTTGCTGTGGGTAATATTGTGAGGCGTGTTTTGCACATTATTAGGGAGGAGGAACATTCTCTCACTACTGCTGCTATGGCTGGGTTGAACATGTCAACTGTTAGTGATGATGAAGATGATGGTGACCATGACAACCATCCGGTTCTATCTGCCGCTGTTGTTGCGGCTGCTGCAAGAAGCACACTGCGTCCACCTTCTTTGCAAACACTGCTTGAGGACATACCTGATGCAGCAGCTGTTCCTCGCACTTCTTCATCTGGGGGTGATTCTGAAGAAAAAACCAAATGTATGATTTTCATTCTTAGCATCATTGAGAAACTTCTTTAGATACACCTTTCATTTTCCTCTTTTGATTAGAAAAAAAAAAAAAAAAAAAGGTTAAAGGATATACACATTTGATATTTATTTCTGATCATAAATGTGGTATTTGTGTTTGGAAATTAGTCAATTAAAAACTAGTTTTTTAGTGGTCTGGCTTGTGGTGGTGGAATCGAAGTTAGTACCTTTTAACGGCAGATTATACAGCCATGTGACTTATAGATATATGTTTTCTTTCATAGCTGCTGAAAAAAGTTCAAAAAGTCGGAAGCTGAAGCATGGTGTTATTGAAGCAGTCAATGAACTTATACAAGATATTGGCACTTGCCATGAACAGATTGCTGAGCAAGCAGTAGAGCACATTCACCATAAGTATGTATTGACCTCAAGCCTTGGCTATTAAGTTTGTCTCACTGTTACAGTTTATTTTTTCTTTCAACTAGAAAAGCATCCTTCAGTCATAATATGCTTAATTTCAATGTAAAAATGCGTATGAAATATAATAAGTGGTGCTAAGTTTGATTTTGCGTGAGATTGCTATGTGCTATTGTTCTAACTTCTAACACGTATATGAGGTGGTTAGACTTTTTGGTGATTTTATTTTAGGCTCAGTGTGGTTGAGGTGCTAAGATAAACTCTTCAGTGTTCGACGTAGCAGCGGTAGAAAAAAAATTTCGAGTTTAGCTACTAAACATAAATTAATTAGGGCCAAACGTGCTTCCATCTGTCCATCAATCTTTCAAGCACCCTTGCGACCGAGTCACAGTCACATCGTATTTCATTTGTTTGTATTTATTTGTATTTATTTAAGAAATGCAAAATTAAGCTACCTTTTCTTGAGGAAAGATTTCCGTATCATGAGGGCTCTTTCTTATTGATTCATGCACATTTTTATTCCTTTAGTTGGTGTTTATCTTTAGGGTTGAATTAGTATCTAGGATATAGGCCTACATCGGAAGTCCTGAACCCTTAGAAACCCAGAACCTTATGCACTCCAGTGACACTCTCTGGTAAGCACATCATTCTCTTCATACCAAAAAAATAAAAAAAAGATATCATATTTCTCCAGAAAAGAATTAGACAGGGCAAAGATTGCAAAGATCGCATATCTTGATAAATAGGAGACTGCAAAACATGAAAAAAAAATGAGACCTCAATGAGAATATTTTGCTAGAGTGGCTTGTGGTTGATTTTAATTGATGTTTCATTGTGGTTATTTAAATCATGCTGCTAACTGCTTTTCTTTTGCAGTGAGGTTATATTAACTTTAGGTAGTTCAAGAACAGTACTGGAATTTCTATGTGCCGCTAAGGAGAAAAAAAGATCGTTTCGGGTATTTGTTGCAGAGGGAGCTCCAAGGTTAGTGTAAAAGTCTGCATATTTGTTACAGCGAATAGGATCCGTACTGATGTAATTTTGATAAATTATTGGTAACCATTGTTATTAATTGATTTGTATTAGGTATCAGGGGCATCTTCTTGCTAGAGAACTAGTTGCAAGAGGTTTACAGACCACGCTGATAACTGATTCAGCTGTTTTTGCCATGATATCTCGAGTCAACATGGTATGATGTGATCTTAGTATATTTTTTCGGTTTTTCCCAATATGAAACTCTACATCCTTGTTCACCCATTCAGCTTCATATTGATTTTTTAATGTTAAAGGTTATTGTTGGCGCTCATGCTGTCATGGCCAATGGGGGGGTCATAGCACCTGTCGGGTTGAATATGGTAGCACTTGCAGCACAAAGGCATGCTGTCCCTTTTGTTGTACTTGCCGGCAGTCACAAGGTAAGTCAATTCAATCACTGTTCGGCGTGCCTTGGAGATTCTATAGACTTGCTGTCATTCATAAATTGGGTTTCTTTTAAAATCAAGATGCGAAGCTGAAGAAGTGGGTTCCACCATTAGAGAATATTCAATGAATAGATTAGCATGAGATAAACATCTTTTGGGGTTCTAGGAAATAGAGACACAAGGGAAAGATGAAAGAGCAGGTTAGAAAGGCATGATTCCCATCTGCATCTTAGAAGGACTATTTAAACTCAAACAGATCTACCTGTGATGAATGAGTATTGCCTAAATTAAGTTACTAAAGTAAAATTTCAGTCCCATCTATCTGTTAAGTGTCCTCAGACTCAAAACACGCAAAAAAAATGGAATTGCAAAGTATACAACAATTTTCTTGTCTTGTAGTACTGTTTAAAATGTCGACCAATACACTATAGTTTCTTATAATTCCAGTTCAAACTATCTTGAATAATTCACTTTCTCTATATATTCATGGCATTCTCACATCATCCAAAAAGGCATCGTGATATTCATCTTACCGTCTGAGTTATTTTCTAAAGTAGGCTCTGTTAACGTTTAGTTGTTAACTTATTCAAGTTTTTAATGGCTGCTTCCTAGTATTTTATTAGCCTTGTTTTTGCTTGTTTAGACTAGATTGGGGATCAGATCCTATGGGATTTTGTATATGGAGTTGGTGTTAACTGGATTGAATCATTGAACTGGGCGTCATTTCATCTGCAGCTCATTTCTTGAACTTTAGCCCCAAAGCGTTTTCTTTAATCCAATTCTTTTCCTGGTGGTTTACATGACAGTTGTGCCCTTTGTATCCTCACAATCCTGAAGTCTTACTTAATGAGTTAAGATCTCCTTCTGAGCTACTGGATTTTGGAGAGTTCTCAGATTGCATGGATTTTGGAAGTGGCACTGCTTCTTCACTTCTTCAAGTTGTCAATCCTACATTTGATTATGTGCCACCAAAGCTTGTCAGTCTATTTATCACTGATACGTAAGTCAGCTAATTTCATGCACCAAATGGAACTGAATTCATAGATTAAAGATTTCACTTATTGAATTTCTAGTCTATTGTTTGTAGGAACCAATGAAAAAGGAAAATTAATATTTTGGTCAGATGTAATCATATAAAATTCTCATCTGAGGATTTCATACTTATTAGTTTTCTATTTCCCGACTACCTAGCTAGTTTGTAACTTACCATTGTTATTCCGTCACAGGGGAGGGCATAATCCTTCATACGTGTACCGGCTCATCGCAGATTATTATTCTGCTGATGATTTGGTGGTCCAACGAAGACCTGCTATGGGCAGTTGAGTTCAGCTCCCACATGTTTATCATATTCTTGGGTAAGTTTTTAGTCTAATTTTAGTCTCACAACCATTGGTATGTGTCTGGTGTATTCACGTAAAGTACATCACTTTACAACCGTTTTGAAATCCAGTACCAGAAAAAGTGAACTTTCAAATTCTAGGATCAGTTATAATTGATTCACACAGCACAAATTTATTCTCTACGCCGAACTTTGAAAGGCTGTTTTTCGTTTTTACCCTTCTGAAAGTTTGACATGTTCAAAGTTTTATTTGAGTGTTTATATCTGTTGTATGCTCTTTCTGGCTTCTTATGGTTTTTGGTTATTTCCGCTAATTTAAGTTAGTCTTCGCATTGGGTTCAATGAAGAAAAAAATCTCGTTTTAATATCCTCATATGTATTGATTCCATTTTTGTCATGATCCGCCTTAAGCCGCATTTTCTTTGTTTTTGTAGATTAGTCCAACTAATACAGGTGGAAAGATGTTCCTGAATTTTGATTTCAATCCTAATCAGAAAACTGAAAATTTTAATAGAATAGCTAACAATAATGTAAGGAACCTGATCTAAACTTTTTGTTTTTATTTAAAAAAAATGGTGCCTTCTGTTGTATGTGTTCGAAAATTCTCTTATTTTTCTTTTTTGGGTTGAGAGGAAAGGATGCAATCAAATTAGGACAATTTTCAAGATATGGACTGTCTGAAGTGTATTAAATCTTGACAGATATACCGTTGGGTGTGCGTGTGCCTCAAGTTTCGTCACGAATGTTTATTTACTGTATATGGAACTAACATTTTGCCTGTATTCTAGCTTCAGGTAGTATAATGGTGGTGGATGGATGAAGCGGAAAATGAAATTAAACTATCGTCGTGCTGAACCATGGGGAGCGTTATCATCATGCCCGGGACATAAGAGAAACAAGGAGAGCCAATTTTGTGTATGTGGCCATTTAGGAAACGTAGAGCTGTATTGATACTGAAGTGAATAGACAGTGGTGATTTTTGCGATTGTGGAAGGACAAATGGAAAGGCATATTGTTTCCCATAACAAGATGTGTTGCGTGTAGGCTTTATCTTTTTGCAAATTGTTCTTCGTGCTCCTGCTCTTCTTGTTGCTCCTCGAAAGAAAACCGAGTGACAATTTCTAAAGGAAATTAATTTTTGCAAATTGTCACTCGGTTTTCCTTCCCTACACATCCTTGTTTGTTTCTGACCTTTGGATCGAATAAATCAAATTAGAATCAAGCGACGGAAAACCAGGGATGTGTAGAAGAAGAAAAGTGGTGCGAAAATTAGTTCCTTATACAAAAGGTGTTTTTTCACACAATGGAAGTTAAAATTCATGATAACGGTTATTCCTTTCAAGCAAAATCTAAACAATAACCTTACTTTAGGAGAGAAACGTAAGTACAACCATTTGGCCAATATCCAAGAGAATCACGTACTATCATGCATTTTAAATTTCTTATCGAGCTGAACAATCAAACTGAAAGTCTATTACTAGTGATTATCTAATTTCGTTAACGACGATTATATTGTATCTTTTAAAGATAAAAATATCTAAATTGGAAATTATTACAACACTTGAAACAAACTGAACATAGTCCCGTACAGAAAAAAGAAAAAACTGCAATGCTATAGTACAATTTTACAAGCGCCCAGTAAGAAAATCAAGACATTACTGGTGCTCTACGTCAAACCAGAAAAAGATTGACGTCCGAGCATAAATAACTCGAACTCGCTGCAAGGTCAAGTCTCCGCTAGTCAAGACAGCCTTGGCACCTCCTTCAATTCGAGTTCGAAAAACAGAAACGCCATCATTAGAACATTTCACAGGGGAAGATATTACCGTCTGGGCACTAGCTGTGCTCACAATAGGGCACGAAAGATGGTCTAGAGGATTCGTCTCGCATTGAAGCACACACCCCTCTATCGTCACCCTTCCGCTCCTATGAAGCAAGCAACAGCCAAGCTCTGCCTTCACAGTCAAGTTCGCCAATTTGCAGGTCGACAGGAGCTCCAATGCACTGCTCAAACAAAATGAACAGTGCATGCCAAACCATTTTCTCATGATAATAACAAAAGAAAAATACAGTGCGGTCATACTTTCAGGAGCACTTCCGGACTGCTACAGTAACAACTAAAAAAACCATCGTGATGATTTATATTTTTTTTTGTTTAAAAAACATGAAGAAGAAGAATAGTCATTTGGACTGACTGCTTCAAATTGAAACCTGTCCCGCTTTAACGTTAAAATCAATTAGCAGTAAAAGTAGGAAAAGTGGAAAACCAACAGGAGGACCACAAATGGTCCAAAATCATACAATGTTGGCTAAGGCCATCCCTTGGGCTGATTTTTTTTTGAAAGAAAGGATAAATTTATTGTATTTCTCTGATATCGAATTCAAAAATAAACTTGTATGTGGTAGAAAACATATAGGAAATAAAACCGGGATTTCAATTTTAAGAAAAAGTCAAACATCGTCTTACAATCACGAACCGAAACCTCTAGGACTATTAGTATTTTGTGATATTTAAGGAAGCAAAACTTTGAAAAGAATAAACAAAACAAACGATCAAAATTTTTATTTTGCTAGCATTCTGTCTTACATAAACCATAAAAAAAAAGATCCAAAACAAAAAGAAAAGTAGGAAGAGCAAAAAGTTACTAAAATCTTTTTCAGGCAATAAAATTTCTATCCTCAAAGAGTAACAACCACAACTTTAACTTTCTGCAAGTAAAATTTAGCAGCACGGAAGTGGCTCCAGGAAAGATTTGATATTGAAGAGAGAAATCTCATACAATCACCGCACAACAATAAAAAGTAAAGCGTAGCCTTAAACACACATACCTGTCAGAACCTCGAGAACAATATATAGTCGTCTCATCAGGTTGCTCACCTGCACCAATCTGAACAAAGAAACTTGAAGATAGTTGGAATAATCTGCCTCTAGCATTTTGATAAATGTATCCTTCATCCAGGTGATGTAGGATAATCAGAAACAATAGGAATGCAAGAAGATATTTAGACGCGCTCCAGCCTTTGGCATCACACCAAAGGCGTATGCGAACCACTCTAATAGAGAAATTAAAAATATTTCAGCATCACACCGGTGGTGCCTTGAAACCCCTCCAATTGAACCTGTGCCTCACACGGATACAAGAGATCCATAATTTCTTTTCACTCGCTCTCATTTTAAAATCTTACAATGCACAAATCTGTAAAGATCCACATTAATCTAGTTGAAAATCCTAAAGACTAATTTATGACACCTGATACATTAACCTGCAGAGTACATGTGCAAACTGCATTTATTACATAAGAAACTAAAAGGCCTCTAATTTCTTAAATTTTAAACTTGGCTCCTGCATCACCAGGACAACAGCACACACTGCGTGTGCAAGCATGCTAATTGAGTTTAGGGTACTTGGAGACATACCAGGCAGAGTCGCTTTTTTATTTGAATATTATAAGCAAGATGTCTTCCGCCTGCTGAAATTAGAATAGTATCGCCTGGCCTGTAAGAAAAAGTACTGAACAGTTTAACAGTCCTCCACATGAACAAAAGACTCATACAGACAGATTTAACTTTCCAAACCTTGCAGCCTCAACAGCTGTCTCAAGGTTGGGGAAAACCCCAGGCTCCAAAAGATCTTTGGCGGACCGGTCAACTCGCAGCCACAAGCGAGGGTGACATGCCAAGTAAAGCCATCTGTGGCAAACGAGGGCGGTGTTATACCGATCTGCAAACTCAATAGCAATTTGAGACAGAAGTTGAAAAAAATTGATTTGAAACATTTGAGCTATCAATATCTATCACAAAAACTTGATACAACTGAAATAGACAAATTTAGACAACCATAACATCCATTTTAGTGCCCGCCAAATATATACAGGAACAACCACATCTTTCCATCATAACAACGCAAATATAAAATTGCTAGAAAATTCAAAATACTCTGCCAACATCTCCAATTCTCTACATTCTACAACTAAGTCTGTAACTTGACAATACCAGATGCTTTAAGCAGCCGTGCGGTGAACGCAGACCGAACTATTCTTTCGCCTTTTACTAAAAATACTGTGTGCAACGCCGCATCCAGCGGCATACGCCAATTTTTTCGAGGGATTTCTCTTCTTAGAGAAGCCCCACAAAAATCTTTTTAACAAAGGGAAAACAAAGAACCATATCTCAGACCATAAAATCGCTAAAAACCAATAAAACCACAAGAATTATGCAATAACAAATACCCAATTTACAGACCGCAGAGCAAAACCCTAATGCCATAATTGACCGAAAATATCAATGAAAGTGCAATTGAACCAAAACCCAGAAACTGGCATGGTGCAATGACTCATAAGTGGAATTAAATATTGGGTTTTTGCATAAAAGTTTCAATCTTTTCGAAAAATATAAGAAGAAGAATAAGAGAGAAAAGAGAGGCACCTGGAATGGGAGAGAGGAAGCTGAAGATGTGCATCAGACATCCATCATCAAGATTATTTATAAGGCATGAGGACGACTTTGAGGAGCTCCTGCTTCTCTTTGTCTTTGTGAGGCTTCTCTTCCACCTTTTTTGCTCTATCTCCTCCACCACGTCCTCCATAGCCTCTTCCCTCTCTGCGTCTCTAGACTCTTGCAAGAGAGATCTCTTTGGAATGTTAAGGCTGTTGACTACGACAAACCGACACACTTACCACTTATCTCCCCACACGTGCCAATTTACTTCATTTTTTATTTGGTTCGTCGGACAATTTATTTTTTATTTTTTATTTTTTTTCGGACAATTAGTAACACGAAATTGCTCTCTCAATTGGAAGTGACACTTATTAAATTTACAATAAACACTAATTCACATGCCAATTTGTTGTCAAATTAAGTTAATTAACTAAACAATATAAGCGTGATCACATGTGCCAGGCTTTTGATTTCTCTTTCGTTAACTAGGTTTTGGGTTTTTATCACAAGTGGTTTTTGAAATTGATCTACCCTATTAAGATGATCTTTAAAATAGAAAATCGATCAATGTAATCTCTAAAAATGGATGTCGCACATCAATGTAGTAATTCCATTACAATTCCGTACATTTTTTTGTTATATGCTTATGATCGGGTTCTAAAAATTTAATTAAATATTGCAACGTAAATTTAAAATACTTAAATAATAATAAAAATGTTCTATTTTTATATAGTTTATCCAAGGGAAATAGAGATGTTAGTTTAAGAGTGGTAAGGCACCTAAGTACTACTGATGGGTCTTGCAAAGAGTAGTGCCCTCAAATGCATTCAGTATGATTTTTCATGCACGACGACGAGTGAGTTCGTTCTTGTCTGAAGGGATATAGAAAGAGAAATGCACAGATAGATAAAGGGAGAGATAGAGGCGCCGTGAGTTTGAAGGTTTGTCCCTCGGAAATTCATCAGAAGCTCGTGTATTCGAAATTATAAACATACAAGTACATGTGATACAACGAACATTGGAACACTAAAGGTCGCTCCTCATTGATCATCGTCTTCTTCCGATTCTACTTTAATCTTGCAGTTAGTGCAGTACTACTACTAATGAAAAATACATTAAAGTGGTAGTGGATCTTTCGTTGAACAGTACTGCAGAAGAGCGTTAATCTACTTGTTCACGTTTTATTTGGATCTTTTCCTCTTTTCTTGTCAACCAAGAAACGGCTTGATTATATTTGTTATACTGGAAAGGTTACATATGCAAAACTTGCATATACAAAATCTTAGTAACTGAATGATTCCAGTTTCAAGCCAAACTCATGAAACGAGATATGCGCAGAAGATCTTGTTCGTCATATTAATTTTTACACCCTTCGGAAGATGTAATACGGCTCGATTAACGGAACATCTTGATGCAAACACTCAAATCTTCCGCTTGACAAAATACCCACCAAGGAAACCCTGCTTTTGGTTTATTTTGGGATTTTGTTTGCGCTCTCGATTTTTAGACGACGGGCCAATTAGTTGAGATTTGGATTTCTTTCCCTTTGTCGAAACGCACAAATTTTGTTTCGGTGGGATCGATCTCGAATAGCTGCGTGTGTCTACCCTTTCCAAGGTATGGTGTTCACCGATGGCATGTTTTAGTGTGTTTCTGGATTTTTTTTTTCTTTGTTTTGTATTTCTAATTTATCGTTTGCTGCTTGACAATGGTGATTGTATGTTTTAGTTTGGATGTTTTTCTGATTTTGGGTAGGTCAGTTTTTTTGGGCTGCTTGAGAAAATGTGATCCAATGTTTTGATTGAGTGAAATAATTAAGAGATAAAAAAAGACTGGAGAATTAGTGTCAAGAGTAGTGATGGAAAAGATGAGGAAAAAACGATAGATGTGGAAGAAAGGGGGGGACTAGAAATCGAGGAAAGTGACGAGAAAAAAAAAAAAAAGGGGGTTAAGTGAGCAGCCAAAAGAGAAAAAATGAGGAAAAAAAAAAGGCTTAATGTGGGGAGTAGGCAAGAGAGAAAAGCAAGAGAAGGGAAACAGAACAGGAACAAGGTGTAGTTTTGTTGTTGGTTTTATCCAAATTTTTTTATTTGGAATTTGATTTGAAGCTTATGTGTTATTAGTTTAGTCTAATTCAGTGTGGGTTTATCTAGGTTTGTAGCTAATTTAATGTTAATGTTGGCTGATCTAGGTGTTTTAATTTGTTGTGAACTTATATGCGTTTCGTTTTTTAATTGTTATTTTACAGTTGCTATTTTTTATTTTTTTTAATTTGAAGATTTAGTGTCATTATACACCTTTTGCACCACTGTTTGTTCTGTTTTTCTCGGTTTCTATACATAGTTTTGGTAGAATTGGACTGTTCTTTTTAACTTAATTAAAGTGTTTGAGACTTAATTGAATGAAAGTTTAGTTTGGTTTGATCACGATGAGGTGTTTGATGATGGGTGTATGATCCTTAGGTCCAATGGAAATGTGTAATTCCCATCTTCCAGTGATAAGCTTTTAGGATTTTACAAATTGTGGTACATAAAGATCATTCACTGTATAGAAGCATTATGATTTCTGGGGTTTGATATTTCATTTAGTTTTGTTATGTTTGGAATATAAGTTTTTCAAATTGTTTGGTTCTTCTTGGGCCGTGCTATGCAAGACGGCTATTGAAAGAATTTTTACCAAGGATTCATTGAAGAGCTCTGTGTGTTTACTGTAAGGTATGATGTTCATCGATCTAAACGTCTAATTTGTTTCTCAAATTTTTATAGTTTTGGATTTGTAAAAACCCTCGATTGAATAGGATACTGGCATGGTCCCTTACATGAGAAAAAAAGCTTCATTTAAAAAAAAAAAAGAAAAATTTAGTTTTTGTTAATTTTTCCAGGGGAACTCAGGCGGTAGCTGTATTACTAATTAGCTACAGAAGTTATATATTCTTATGAGTACGCTATGGATGCTGGTTTGCTATGTCACTTTTTGGGATGAAATTACTATAAATACACAAAAAAAATTGGATTGATATTATTGGTTTGTTCACAGAAATACAAAGTACCAGAAATCTGACGTGGAAAAGAAAGGTATCCATATCTTTTTCTTCGACTTTTGCTTCGTTTTTACCTCTTTTTCCATTTTTGGGTGACATTTTGTGCTTCATAATTGGCTTTAATACAATTTTTTTGAAGCTACTAACCACCCCCCCAATTAGTTCTGTTCGATTGATTGTCTATTTAGGATGTTTTTAAGTTTTGCTTGGTGGGTTCAGATTCATTTGGGTTTATATGTGATTCCCAATCGATTATTTTTTTATTAGTTGCAGATAATATTTACTGTGGAAGTTTGAATCTTTGTGGTTGTTTCAGTGTAGTTCTTGGGTACACACACATTTATCCAATAAATAAGTTCATGACATTGTTTTCAGGGGATGGACAGAAGTCCCAGGCAGCAATCTCTCTGTAATCATTACGGGGAAAATATCGTGGTCATTTTGAGCTCAGATTCAACCAACATGTGGTAAGCGTTTCTTTTCCGATTACTTTCATTTGTTTATTTGTGAATTAGTAACTTTTTTAGGAATAATGAATGTCGCAATTGCTGATAAATTGATACTTTGTTCGGAGCTTGAACTGTAGATCTGTGCAAGACATCCATATATGGATCAATGCTATGAACTCTTCTCAACCTATGGACCTCAAATTTCAGTGCGTGTTCTATCATTTCTCCTACCTCACTATTACATTTGCAATCATATTAATTCCTTGAAAACAATATTTATATTTCTCTATAAACTGCTAATTTTGGAATATACTATCGTTTCATTAAAATGGAAATATGAAAAGTAGAACCGATCATCGCTCGGTTCTCTCTTTCGACTGTGTTGTTTGCTTTACCTATCGTTTTCACTTTTCTGTTTCGCAGCTCTCTCACAAATATCTTATTTAGTCACTCTCGATCTCGCCTGGGGGTATTGCAGGTCGATTCGACGCCTACGAGGCATTTCGTTTAGGGCTATCTGAGAGAGAGGTGTTGCTTGTCTGAGACAAGGGGTTTCAGGGATTAGGTTTGGGTGGGATTTCAGGGATTAGGATTTGGTGGGATTTGAATGATTAGGTTTGGGTTTTTGTTTGTGCGATTGGCACAGAGATGAGGGGGGTCCAAGATAGGATTAGGAGATTTGGTTTAGGGTTTGCAAAGTGAGAGATAGGGGGTGTCCAGGAGAGATGTGGGAGGATTTAGGCGAGGGATTTCAGGGATTTGGTTTAGGGTTTGTTTTCTGCGATTTGCAAAGACAGAGAGATAGGACAAGGGTGAGAGAGATGGGAGGATTTTCTGCGAGGGTTGAAGGGAATGGGTATGGGTTTTTAGGGCCGGTTTCTAGGGATTTGTTTGTCTGCCCTTTTGATTCTTTCGTGGTGGCTGCCGCTCAAGCATCCGCTCTTGTAAGTCTCCTTACTCTACCTTTTTGTTCCCCTCCAATGCGTTTAGGCAACTAGGGTTTTGGTTTCGTGATTTTATAGTTTCTTTGTATCATCAGATATGTGTTTTCTTCAGCAGAAAAGGTACGCCCTTTTGTTTCATTTGATTTGAGGATTTGCACAGGATTTTGAGTTTAGGGTTTCGTATTGTATGATTGCGGAAATTGCATTATTAATTTGGGTATATTATCAATTTCCCCCCTGAACTTGTGACCATTAGCCAATTTCCCCCCTCAACTTTAATTTTGGCCAATTTCCCCCCTCAACTCTCATGATTAGTCAATTTCCCCCCTCAACTTTAATTTAGCCAATTTCCCCCCTCAACTCTTATAATTAGTCAATTTGCACCCTACTGTTAAATTTTTAATTTGATCATAATTAAACAAGTGTGTGTAAGAAACTAAATAAGATGTATGTTAATCATGTTCCTATATCTTTATTCTATTACAAATAGATTAAAATTTAGAATTTTACAATTTATCATAGATAGTATTATTAGTCATAATAAATCAGTATGGAGTAATTTTATTTGATTTTTGACTATACAAAATTGATAACAAAAAGGATTGATGTGTAAATTTTTGTATGTGAATACAATTTTCTTTGTAAAAGTGAAAGCTAAGTTCAAGTAAATTGCGGAGAATCGAGCTTTAGTAAAAAAATGGCTAGTCTATTCATAATTTTCGACTCCTTATTAAGAATAACCCATTTTATTGAAATAGGTTTGATCCATGAGTTTAGGATTATTATTTCTTTTTGTTATTATTTCTTCTTCTACATGCTTTAAACCCGATTCATAACTTTTTCTTATAATCAACCCATGTCACATACTAACTGTATTATGTTTTTGTACATTTTACCCTATATTATGCAGGTGAGTTTATGTTAATTTTAGTACTTTGTTGGAAGCTATTAGAAAGATTGAAAATTAAGAAAAGAATAGATGGAAAATTAAAAAAAAAAAAAAAATTAACAGTAGGGTGCAAATTGACTAATTTTGAGAGTTGAGGGGGGAAATTGGCCAAATTAAAGTTCAGGGGGGGAATTGACTAATTATGAGAGTTGAGGGGGGAAATTGGCCAAAATTAAAGTTCAGGGGGGAAATTGGCCAATGGTCACAAGTTCAGGGGGGGAATTGATAATATACCCTATTAATTTTGCTATGTAAATTCTCATCTAATTGGATATGATTTTTTTTGCATCATAGGTAAAATCGTTTTATTCTGAATTTCTTTTCTTTGATTGATTTTGGTGTGTTTGCAGCACCCATTGTCAGATTTTGAGATCAACGGGTCAGCTCACTGCTGCGGTCGATGTTGGGGAAGGTGATGCGATGTTAGAAATTAGGTTGCGAATAGGTTCTTTGACCAATCACCAATGTTCTTATTAATGCTGGTGCATTTGTGCTCGCAATCAAAAAGGTTGTTTGAATGTCTGTGTTTCTGTGTTTCTTCTTTGAATGCAATTACAATTCTGAGTTTGTATTTGTTGCAACTTTGAGGAGTTAAGTTGTTATTGCACTGATTATGTGTAATGTTTTATGGGCTTTAGGATCCACAGATGGCTACTCATGTGAGTGAGAGATTTACAGAGACTAAGGGCTGGTTTGGTATTGCTGTGCTTTGAAAAAAAGCTGATTCTGCTGTGCTGTGAGAATAAGCGGCTGTGAAATAAAGCAGCAGAGTGTTTGGTAAACTTTTTTGTAAAAGTGCTTTTGAAAAAAAAAACAGTATTATAGTGTTTGGTAAACCTTTATGTAAAGCAGATGTGAAAAAAGCCGATTTTTCAAAGCTGGGTTTTGCAGCTTCTTGTTTTTGGCTTTTTTTCACCCAAAACTGTGAAAAAAAACTGAAGTTGAATGTTTACCAAACACAAAAACAACTCCCAGCTTTTTTTGATACCAGCTTTTTTCATAATCACCTCAGTACCAAACCAGGTCTAACTGGTTCAAGGTAAAGCCATATTTTTGTCATATCTCAATATGTCTTATGCTACTAAGAAATGAGCTCTCCTCTGGCATTCTGGACAATTGGAAATTAGGTTTTATGATTTTATGTTTTAATTGCCGATTCAATTATGATCACTTTAGCAGGTTTTGTCACTTAAATCTGTAGATTTTGAAAGAGGATGCCAACGGGTAGGTTGGAGAGCAGTCATTTTCTGTATAAGTTTTCCGTCACCAAATATAGGTTGGAGAGCATGATCATTTTCTGTTTGCACATCGCAATGTTTGTTTTGAGTACTTCTCACGCCGTTGAGGCACAAATGTCTTCCTGCATTAGTTAATTTTCTTTATATCAAAATTGAATAAATTTAATTTTCCTTTCTATCAAATGTATTAATGTAATTGTGATTGAAGTTTGTTTATGTCTGCTTTCCAAGATTTATTTTTTGGTTACTAGATGTCTTACTCCGTTTTTGAGTGCTTTTTAGTTAACTGAAAGAATGCTTTTCATTCTTTGGTTTTCAGGACTTCATTTACTCTTTACAAGTCAACCCCACAATAAAAAAGTACAAAAGAAGCGAAGATTTGAGGTAATTTTTGCTCTAACTTCTTTGGATTTTATATTCTGGGTTAATTATCAACCAGTTTCTGTTACTAGATTGAGAATTGTAATTTGGTACCACTGCTGCCACCTGCCACTTGAGTTTTCACATCCTAATGGCACAAAATGGTAATTTTAAATTCTAGGTTATGGGTAAGGTATTTGGAGGCACAAAGTCTTTTCAGCCACTGAACTAAGTTTCAAAATATTTTTTCGCGTAGCTTAAATTAATCTAAAATATAATTAGAATACAAAAGAAAAAAAAAAAAAAAAAAAAAAAAAACTTGGTTCTCTTTATCTCATTGTTTCTTGGGTAATTTTCTAGAAATGAGGTTGAAAGGTTGCACCACTTCTTTGCTCGATATATATGCACATCCTTATAATATTTACACTAAATAAAGCAAAGAAACATCATGATATTGCTAATGGATTTGCTATGTTTTGGAATTTCAGGAATTTCGATTGTTGGAGGGAGAAGTTGGTTTTTTGGCATTTTCAGGTATGTAATTATGTACCCTGTTTTTTATTCAAGCCCTATTTTAAATGTATGATTGGTTTGTGTGAAATGAATGAAAAAGAGAGTTAGAATTCCCTGTTTTGGATTTTGAAAAAGAGAGTTAAAAATGTATAAGGATGTCCATTTTATATACCCTGTTTTGGATCACTGTGTGTGTTATTTGAAAAGGAGAGACATGAATGATCGGTGTGTGTGTTATTTGTTCAAGGAGACAACCTTATTTGGATTTTCTCGCAAGCCTATTTTATATACCCTGTTTTTATTCAAAGGCTGCTGCCGTTTGAATATGATTTGTGAAAACGTGCTATAATCAACAATTTGCATGAAAAACAGATTTCACTTTGTTTTCTTCACTCAAGGTGCTTTTCAACGATGTTTCTAAGCTATGATTTTCATTACTGTTCTGTAAGTTAGTGCTATTGAATTTGCTATGTTTGTGATTTTTAGAAATTTGGATCGTTGGAGGGAGCACTTGGCCCCTTGCCTTTTGAGGTATATTATTTATGGTGATTTTGCGACTGTTGTTACATTTTTTTTCATGCACGTTGGGACTAGATTTGCCTATATAATTGTGGCATCCTTTGACTATGTATGATAACGGTGGAATGTGTAATTGCTATCTCTTAAGTTGGTATAATGTTAATGGTTTGCAGATGCTTAGCAGACTATCAATAAAATTGCTATCGATGAAATTGGGAAAGAAACTTGGGGAGATAATGTTAATTGTTTGCAGATGCTTAGGAGACTCTGAAACTACTTAAATTTTATATATTGAGCTGCATAAAGTCCACTAACATACGCAACCAGAGTCAGATTACCACCCTTAGGTGGTGGTATTATCTTTGCAATGGATTTAAAGTGGGGATTTAGAAATCTAATAATAGAACTGAATTATATGTTCCATGCTTTTCGTTTTCATTTTGGGTTAAAAGGTTGGAGCTTTGGATTGGGATTTTCCTTTATTAAACTATAATTTTGTGCTTAGGAGGCTATATGAAACTGCTTAATTTTTTTTTAAACGTTTTACTTTTTTTTCACTGTAATCTGTTTTGTTAAAGGTAATGATAAAGATTTATCAATTCTGTTTGTTTGGGGGGTTTATGGTCAGAACCCTGATGAGACCTTCAGTGTGAAAGGCTTTTGGTTTCATAAGTCACAACAAATTGAATACCAAATGAATAAAAATCTGGCCATAAATGCACCACTTCTTTACTCCATATTTATGCACATATCTTCCAATATATATGCACTGATGAGACCTTAAGGAGGTTACGATATGTTTCCTAATTATTAAACAAACCAAGATAACTTAACAAGTTAAGTTCGATATCAGGCTCAATTGTAGGTTGCCTTTAATTATTATATCTGTATAAGAAACATTAGCTTATATGTGCACTAAGTAAACTAAGGTCATCTATTATAAGTCTCCCTATGTCTTCGATCTCTTTACAGTGTTTTTTGTGTCTGATTGGTTTTCCCCCTATATTTCCCTATGTTTTCTATCACTTTATATGTGCACTAATTAATTTGATCAGTGTGTGTGTATTATTTGTGTCTAATTGGTGTTGGGTATTTTCCAATTTGGGGTCTTTATTTACTTAGTGTGCAATACAATGTCTTATCTGGTTAGTAGGATGTCTGATATCTGATCCAATCTGGTTCTGTAGATATGCTGAATAAGTACGGACTGTTTGCTGATTTAGTTGCATATCGAGTATCTAGAGATTGTCTTTTATCAGTAGATGATTAATTGTATATGTAATGCCCCTTAGTAGAAGGAAATTAAGGTGCATTAACAAGAAAAATCAAGATAATGTGTACACAAGTGGATTAGTTTTTTTGCTGTCGGTGTCCAACCTGATGCAAGCATCTTTTGAAGTGTGTAATATCTTTTGAATTGTATATAAAAACCAAGCTGCTTATCTTACCGACCCCGTTCACTCATCTATCCCTCCGTTCATTCAGGATAATGTTTAATTTATTCAGGTTAAATGTATGTTATTCATGCAGTTAAGGCTGGTGCATTCAAGTCCCGCGGCAACGTGCGGGCATATTTACTAGTATTAGACCATAAGAGGGGGAGTAGGGTTGCTATATTCAAGCTCTCTTTTTTTTTTTATTTGAATTGGATTTCATTTTTTTTTTTATAGGTTGATCATCATACATCATTCGTGAGAAGTGGGATGGTGAGTTGTTTGTAAAAAATGTGTTTTTATTTAGTTCATTGCAGATTCTTATTCTTTTATTTAGTTCACCATTCATGCTTTTAAAGATAAGAAGTGCAATGCTCTCTCATATGTTAGTTTTGGGAGACAAAGTTTTGAGCTTTCTGCATTAAATGTCCTGTTTTCGGGACAAAATTTGGTGTTTTAAGATGTCATGAACAAATGGTTGTTGCCTAGGTTTTGTGTTGTTTCGAATTTACTTGAGATCCTCACTTGATATATTCTTACTTCTCCCAATTTCATGAGCAGAAGAAGATGAAAATCGAAGATCTTCGACGTTCCCACAAATGCCTAAGTTATTCTGGTGAACGAAGATCTAGAGTTCAAGTTTGTACATCTGATTCTCACAGGCTAGATGGATGGAGAAAATCAGCAGGAACTTATTCACTGTCATACAAGGTATACTTGAATCAAAATCTATTTTGTTATGCATTCGAAAGTGTTCCTGTTTTATGGGGCCACAACTTTACTTCCAGATAACGCAGTGATCCATCTAATCATGTCATTTGTTGTGACTGTTTTTATTTCAATCAGTTTGACTGCCCTTCTAACCCTTGAATAAGCAATGCTCAGTTGAATGTATAAGAAAGCCAAATTGCTTATCTTATCGACCTCGTTCACTCATGTGTTCCTGTGTTCATTTATGATTGTGTTGAATTTATTCAAGTTAAATGTGTCTTATTCATGCAGTTACGCCTGAAACAATTGGTTCCCGCTACAACGCACGGGCTTATTATCTAGTTGCCAACTAAAGAACATGGGATAGTATTATTATTATTAGGTGCAAGAAACTAGAAGCAGATCATCAATTCAGTACTGTTTAAAGAACCAAAAAGCCTCAATTACCATTGGGTGCCGAATTTTTATTTTTTTGAAGGAAAGCAAGAAACAGGGAGGGAATAAAATGAAGAGTACTACAGCAAAATATAAATTGGAGGGAACATCTGGGAAGAAAAAAAGGGGATAAGAAGAAATTAAATTGATTTTATGATGGATATTAATTAGTATAAAATTAATTATGAGAATGTCATATCTGAAAAAAATGATAAAAGACTATATTTAAACTTGCCACATTGCGAGTTTTGAGTGAATTGTAGTGTCACTCAATATTGGCGTTTTCCTCCACTACTGGATCAAGAATCCCTTCTTGACGTTTTCCTTTGTTAGAGGGAGAGGTGCTCCTCTGAACAATAACAGGGTCGCCATCAAGAAGGCAAAGGCTCCGCGTGCAAATGGTTGCGGTGAAATTAACATCGTCGTGTAGACCACCAATTTCAACTTGTTTCCAACTTTTTTTCTCTAAATCAAACCAAACAAACTTTCTTAAGTCTATCTGCACAAGAACACTTTCACCATTCTTTGAGAGCATCACGGGTTTCCAAAACCAAGGATTAAACACATTGGCCCGCGCAATCGAATAAAGCAGGGTCCAAGATCCATGTTCCTTCATAATCCAACCATCTCTGGTGCGCCAACGAACAGCACATAGCGAGTCTCCCAAGACCTCTAAACTCCAAAAATCACCATCCCTATCAACCGGCGGGTTGGGAAACCAGTGATATTTCTCACTGGCAAGCTCAAAGGTGACAACATAGAATTTTTTATCTAATACGTTATATGCCTGCCAACTTAGAGCACCGTTCGAAAACACGATCTCACTTAAAGCGAAATGCAACTCATCACGAGGCATGTTTTTTGTCTTTCTCCATGAGTTGGATTTTAGGCTATAAATTTGATATTGGTGCACAACAATATTCATGTCCCAATTAACCAAAAACCTTGCAATTCCCAAAAGTTTATAGTCGTCGTTTGCTGAATCATACCCGAATCCATAGCGACAGTGCAATGTATCTGACGATGGAGGCTGCTCAAACGTTGGGGAGGGTATCTTTTTGAACTTGTGAATTGACGGATTCCACAAAACAATTTCCTCGACCCTGTCCGGCGTCTCGGTGCGAATGCAAATTATCCCATTGGATGAGACCAACGTGTAAGGAAAAGGATTCCGGCCTTCTACGTCTTGCAGAGGCGACTGCCCGATTCCCATGGCTCGTTCTATAGTACCGTCGTTGTAAATATTAGAGAACTTCAACTCACTCCCGTCGTGGTAAACACTTGCAGATACTAAAAGAGAGCCAAAAGAGTTGGTTTGGATGGAGCGTTGGAGATGGGATTTGATAAAGCTTTTGTCATGGATGGTAGCATTCCAAGATTTGGAAACACACGAGCATCGTAACAAGTCCTCGGGCGGGAGCCGTAAAAGGATTTCAAAGATCAGCTCCGGTGGGAACTCCGCCATGGTTGAGACTTGCAGAATTCTTGTAGGTTTAGTATTAAGCTTCCTTTGTGCGTGGGTTTTTATGGTTTCGCTTCACTTGATTTTTCAATGTGTTACACCACGTGTCTCTATACAAGTAGTGAGATTCTTGTGTTAAAAAACAATAACATAAAAAAATAAAATTTCCCATCGCTTATATAATAACCACCTGTGTTACGTGCACAAGAAAAAATTTCTCCAAATTTTGGGAGAAGTAAGCCACTAGTCTTTCATATGTTGTGGAACTTTGATCGCTTACGGAAAACTTTTCTTCAACCTCGCCTGGTCAAGGCACATTACAAGCATTATGAAATATAAAAATTCTCAAAATTAATATTATTATAAAAAAAAGTTGTTAGTCTTAATTTCATCAGCAATGTGATTATGTAAATTTTAGTATATTATATACAGGAATCCTATCAGATGTAGAAGATTCTTCCTTGTACAACTTGTATTACTTGGTGTTCAAGTTTTTCTTTTGCTTATTAATATAAACAAAGGCACAAAACTCACGAATTCCTCAAGCCTTTCTATCTTCTCTACTTGTCGTATGTTGTCTCCTTCTATTTTCCCTCAATAAAATAGGATTAGAACACACGATCACAACACATTATCAGCCCCCTCGTTGTGCCAAGGAACTGAAGGATTTGGGAAAAGGGGATCTTCTACAACACTTGAAAGCTTTCATCGTTTCCATCCAATATAGGTTCTTCTAAAAGACGAAATCAAAGTTTTATAAGCCTTAATAATGTAAAAGTATTCACCATGGCACATGAACTTTTTTTTTGCCTATGTGTGAGTACGAAGAAAAACAAGAACATAGAACCAAGAATATGTGTGAGTACGAAGAAAAACAAGAACATAGAACCAAGAATCGGAATTTTAATACCCTAATTTGCGTGTGAACCGCGACCCGTAGCAGTCAAGCCGCGCCGGCCAAGCCACGGCTTGGAGCATTTCCAACAGTGCTGCCCTACCAAACCCAAATCCAAACGCGCGTAACGAATACGTTTTCTAGTCGTCCCCAACCTCTCGATCCCCTGCAATTTTATCTATTTCCCAATGATTTTCCTGCCTCCGACGACGTCATGCAGTCTTCTTGAACTTCGAGAAATTGTTTCCATCATGGAAACACGAGATTCCAGATGAATCTTGAACGGATTCTATCCTCGAAAGTCGAGATGCCTTCGTCGAAATTTTTTTGTGTTTTCCACCGACGTCTGCCGTAATTGCAGACCTACAACAGCCGATTCATTGACAAATAAGAAGATACCATCGTCCAAGTTGACGACTTTGATGAATTTCCAGAAACACTAGCATCGGGTTTGGACCTGACCGTCGTGAACCATGCTCGTCGGAGTTAGGCTGCTCCGACAGTCATCCTTCTGGCGATTCTAAAGTTAAAACTTTTGGTTTGCGGTCCACTTTTTAAAACAATTTTGGCAGTTAAAGGGACTACACTACTACAATTTACAATTTCTAGTTTGACATTGTCGTGTTTTAAAAAAAAAAACTGGTTGTGTTGTAAGAATAAACAGTTATAAAATAAAGTTGTTGAGTGTTTAGTAAACATTTGTGTTTGTAACTTAGGGTTACAACATTATTGCTTGGAATCCAAGTATTAAACTTCGTGAATTGATACTTGATCTTATTGGTTGATTAACATAGTTATATTATGCATCTTTGAGTCATTGAATTGATTATTTGTTGTAATTATGGATTTGTGTTGGAAAACATTGTGATATATGTGAATGGCGACATGACAATCTCTCTTTAAATGGTTGACTTAAGTAGTTTGGAATCTAGTGAGCCATGCTCATTGAGTTCCATTGATTGATTGTGGAACTCTATGTTTCTTGCTAGTAATGCCTTCAGAAATTTCAAAGCTTAACATAAAGGTGAATTTGCGAATGGCTTGATCCTCTCGTTACGTAGTCAGTCTAACAAAAATGTTAGATGTAGCCATGAAATAAGAGGAAATGTATGTTATTGAACCGTTGGTTTGTCTTTGGTCATGTCTCGGAAGCAAGGCATGATAGTTGAATAGGACGTCACGTGTCGATCTTAGATGTATCTCTGGATCGCAACGTGACAGCTATATTGTCTCTCTCATTGTATGTCACATTTTTAATTACCTGGTCAATGATGACGTCTGTTCAACGAAAACAACAGAGTAACATGCAACCGTCGTCTGCTTAATGCCATAAATGACCAAAATTGTACTAGCATTCATCACCTCTATTCTCTTCATTCAACGAATATGATCCCTACGTTTGTTATAAAAAACATATATGGTACTGCGGAATGTTCATTTCTTTTTCTCTTCTGTGTCCTGTAGTAAAATTTATGTTTGATTTCTCAGCTGGAAGGCCTAACTGCTAAGGAACACCACCTCTTCTTGTTTCTCATTAGATGTGCTAGGCTCTGGAGGGCTATCAATTATTAATATAAACTAACATCTCTATTTCCCTTGGATTATCCATCTTTACTGTATGAGTACGTAGTGAAAAAAGCTTGTTAAAACCCTAATTAATGAAAGAGAAATCCAGAGCCTAGCACATGTGATTGAAGATTTTTTGTTGAACACTGCAGAAGAGCGTTAATTTACTTGTTTTCATTTTATGTGGATCTTTTTCTCTTTTTCTTAACAAAGAAACGAATTGATTATATTTGTTATACTGGAAAGGTACATAAGCAAAACTAGCAGATATAAAATCTTAATAACTGAATGATTCCAGTTTCAAGCCAGACTCACGAAACGAGATATGATTATGCGCAGAAGATCTTGTTCGTCATATTATTTTTTACACCTGATAATTTAGGCAAGAGAAATGGAAGATCTAATGCTGCTCGAAAAAAGAAATATCTTGATGCAAAAACTCAAAAAGAAAATTTGAAACAAGCTTATATTGGGGCCGAATTTGGTATGTTTGAGGTTCAAGCTTGCAGACCATTGCTTGCGAATTCAATTAAAGGCGCTGTGTTATAGCTTCATGAATATTACCAACTAAAGAAGATGGGATATTATTATTAGGTACAGGAAACTAGAAGAAGATCATCAATTCAGTACTTTTAGTAATGCGAAAACAACCCGAAACTCGTTCCTTTGGCCACTATGCAACCAAGTTGAAAGTTGAAACGACATAAATATATATATGTATGCATATATATATATATATATATATATATATATATATATATATATATATATATATCATTCTGTTGAATTTCTCAGCACAACTATCAACTTCATTGTATGTTTTGCACATAGTGTTGCCCTAAGTTAACAGAAAATAATTGATTACCGAGATTAGTTCGCATACAAGTTGAACCAGAAAAATACGTACCTTTCTTGTGCCAATTAACTACTTTTCTCCTAATTATTCCGATCATCTTCTGTTGCTCTGACTACTGGATCAAGTATCTCTTCTTGAAGTTTTCCCTCTCTTAGAGGGAGAGGGACTTGTTGCTCTCAACAATAATTGGGTCGCCATCAAGAAGACATAGGCTCCTCATGCAAATGGTATATATGAAATGAAGGTATAGACCTGCAGTTTCAACTTCTTTCCAACTATTTTTCACTAAATCAAACCAAGCAAACTTTTGTAAGTCATTCATCAGAAGAACACTTCCACCATTCTTTGAGAGCAGCACGGGTTCCCACCAACTAACCCAACTCATAGCGGCCTGCTCTATAGAATAAGGCAGGGTCCAAGATCCACGTTCCTTCATAATCCAAGCATCTATGGTGCGCAAACGAAAAATACATAGAGAGTCTCCCAAGACCTCTATATGCACATTCTCATCAACCGGGGTGGGAAACCAGTGATATTTCTTACTGGCAAGCTCAAAGGTCACAACATGCATTTTTATATCTAACATGTTCTGTGTCAGCCAACTTAGAGCACCGTTCGAAAACAGGATCCGACTTACAATCATATGAAACTCATCGCAAGGCATGTTTCTTATCTTTCTCCATGAGTTGGATTTTAGGCTATAAATTTGATATTGATGCATAGCCATATTAAAATTCGTAATTCCCAAAAGTTTATAGTCATCGTTTGTTGAATCATACCCGAATCCATAGCCGAGGTACATATGTTTATCTGATGATGGAGACTGCTCAAACGTTGGGGAGGGAATCTTTTTGAACTTTCGAATTGACGGATTCCACAAAACAAAATCCTCGTCCTCGTCCCTCTCGGTGCGAATGCAAATTATCCCATTGGATGAGACCAACGTGGAAGGAAAAGGAGTCTGGCTTTCTGCGTCTTGCAGAGGCGGCTGCTCCATTTTCATGGCTCGTTCTCTAGTACCGTCGTTGTAAATATCAGAGAACTTGAACAAACATTTCTTGCAAGAAAAAGTTGCAGATACAAAAAGAGAGCCAAAAGAATTGGTTTGGATGGAGCGTTGGAGATGGGATTTGATGAAGTTTTTGTCATGGATGGTAGTATTCCAAGCTTTGGAAACACATAAACATCGTAACAAGTCCTCAGGCGGGAGCCGTAAAAGGATTTCAAAGAGTAACTCCGGTGGGAACTCCCCCATGGTAAAGCTTGCAGAATTCTTGTAGGTTTAGGGTTAGGCGTCACTTGTGCGTGGGATTTTATGGTTTGGGTTGGCTTCCACCAATTACTCAAGTTTTGGGACAAGTAAGCCGCTAGACTTGCATACGTTATTATTTTTTGGCTTAAATGTTAGGTCTCTGTGTTTTAGTCATCAGGTCAATTTAGTCTTTATGTTTTCAATTTGGTTAATTTGGACATTGTGTTTATTTTCGTGAGCCAATTAATCATATTTTCATCTAATATCTGTAAAAAAATTCATAAATTATTATAAACTTAGTTATTAAATTATTTATTTGATTTAAAATATTTAAAAATAAATAAAATTTTAAAAAAAATCTCCTCCCAACTCTCCAACCTCCTCCCCAATGTTACTTCCTTCTCTTTTCTATGTGTTAACCTTAATAATTTTTCACATTGGAAGTTTTTTTTTCTTATATGTGTTATTTCTCATTGATTTGAATTTTTTTTTTGTAAAGACAAAAGGGTAATTATATCTCTTATAATTTTTCTTATGAATTTTTAACAGAAATTGAATGAAATGTCCTTAATTGGCTAAGATAAACACAAACACTAAATTAGCCAAATTGAAAACATGGAGACTAAATGGACCAAATGGCTATAACACATGGACCATTTGACATTTAAGCCTTCTTTTTTTTGAACAAACGGTGTTATCTAGACTAAGGGGAGATGATAAATTAAGCCTCACAATAGGCTAGCGATAATGTGGTTCAAATTCGCATTTGGCGAGAATCGAACCTAAGACTTCTCACTTATAAATAAAAAAACATACTAATAAACCGTAGTACTATTAGTTGCGCGTTTGTTTGCCCTTCTTAGCTTTCACTGGACTACACTAAACTAAATGGTAGTGTAATCCTGTGTTTGTTACACACGGGGACTAACTTTAATGAGACTCGCTCCGACTAAACCGGACTACAAGCTTCACTAGAGGGTCTTAGCAAGATCCCCCAAAATTGGGCGGACTGCTAAGCCCAACTCTGCAACGCTTCGCCCCTCCATTCTGCTCCTTCCTCGCCTCCTATAACCCTTTCAAACCTTGATCCCGCAAAACTCGAAACAAAAAAGCAAAACTTTTTCCAATTTTTCCCTTTTCAAAACCAAATCCAACTCCCAAAATTTGAACCCATAAAACCAAAAAACCGATAAACCCAACCATTATTCAACCCCTATCTCCCACCTTCGAGCCAATAACACATGCATCCTGCCCCCCAGCTAAAAATTCAATCCCTACCTCACACACGGAGGCAAAGAAAAAAACAAAGGGAACATCAAAGTAAGGAGCAACCTGGTACAGAGAACATGAGGGTGAAATAAGTGAGAAAAAAAGAGAGAGGGGAGGAAGACAGTGGCGGAGAAAACAATAGGAAAACATGATTCTAGAAAAGAACAAAAGAAAAAGTAGAAGGTTTTTTATATTAGCAACCCACAAAATGTTGAATGCATCTCACATTGAAATTTTAATATTAAATGATTTATTTATCGTACTATGCAATGACAATTTTGACCTTATCATGTTTTTAAAAAAAAAAAAAATCTAAATACACCCCAAATCACTTTTAACGTATTATTTATCTTCTTTAACTATCAAAATCCCTTTGACCCTCCATTGTTGAACAAAATCTTAACCAATGAAACTACAAACATGTTGATTGAGATAAATTACTTTTGACAAATGAAACATGAAATCGATGTTTCTGAAGCTTCACATGAGGTAAGACTTCATATTTTTTTTATTGCTTTAGTGATTTTGACGACATCAATAATTATTTAATCTTGCTTTTGCTGTGTTGTTCAAGCTTCTATGTTCGTATTCATCTTTTCGGGTTCACGAGGATTACATGAAAAATTAAACACCTAAAATTACCACCAAATATTAAAAACAGACAACATGAATTTTAATGGTGGATTGTGGAATTGAAAACAACCCACATTTTAAATCCTAGGCGGCATCTTTTGTCAAAATTTCAGTCAGCATTTTTTGTCCAAATTAAAAACTTTATAAGATTTGAGAAATGTGGGGTGTATAGAAAATATGGGGTGCATGTAGAAAATGTAAGGTGTATATTGAGAATGTGAGGTGTGAGGGTATTATGGGAAAGTATATGGAGTGTACTAAGATAATTTTTCATTGAAAAAGCAAATGTGGGGTGTATTAAGTATGTGGAGTTATTCAACAATTTGTGGGATACTAATATAATAAGCCAAAGTAGAAGTAATAATATAATATTAATAAATTTAAATTAAATTAATAATAAAATATTAATAGGTACAAATTAAATAATATAATATTTGAATCATGTTTCTTAGTCCGACACTACATCAAACGCTTCATTAAATCAGTCCAGTTTAATCTATTCCAATCCAGTCTAGCTTAGTCCTTGCTGCTAGTCCTGTTCAAAATAATCCAATGAAACAAACGCACCCTTATTGTACTTTAATTGCTTACGGAAACTTCTCTTCAACCTCCCTAGGTAAGGCCAAGTGAAAACATATATAATACTATTATAAAGGGGTAGTCCAAATTAATATTATTATATAAAAAAATATTATTGTTGAATTAATTTCCATGAAAAAGACAGAACTGCATTACACCTTAAAGGTTTGGGAGAGATTTTTAGTGTGTCTGAAACAAAGACTGGTGTTAGAAACTTATAAAAAAAAAAAATTCAATTAATTGTATTATGACACTTAACATATCAAGCCTATGTCACTAAAATATTCATTGAGGTTTGGGGATGCTTATCAAAATGGGCCACGACGACCTCTCGGTTTTGCCCATATACACCCTTAGGTTTTTAAGTTGCACCATTTAAGCCTTCTGTTTGTTTGGCTGTTTTAGATGCTGTTAAATAGTGGCTATGGAATCCATTTGGTGCTGAAGGTATAAAAGAATCTCAGTTCAGCTCTGGATTTATTTTCACCATCTGAACGTATATATTTCTTAAAAGCCGAAGAGAGGCGAAGAGACGGATCCAATGTGCACTGGCTCCCGCCCTTCGTACAAGAAAATATTACTTACACAGGTTTCAAGTATTGCCTTGAATATGTTTAAAGGAAACACACCAGCTAATCTTATGACACTAACTCTTGCAACGTGCATATATATATGCATGCAACCAGTTTTACAGAGCACAATGATTTACAGGACACTCCCCGTCGGTAATGACTGATGTCCGAGACTGAAGCTCCACAAACACTAAGACAACAACACAACAAAGCCTTTTCCCACGAACACTAAGACATCGAAAGAAAATCTCCACATTACCAGTAAATCCATACATCCATGTACGTGAAACGTCTTAAAGTATTAACAAGCATGGGAGAGATAAAGGAAGGAATTATACCCTTGTCGAATTCTGAGGCGCAAAGATTTGCTCACAGAGAAGCTTCAACCTTCACAGTTCCACCATGCGCTGGTGCCGGACCATTGTTCGATGCGTTTTCCGAGATATCCATCAAATGACTATTTTTAAACTGGTCCACAGAACCGGGATCAGCCGATGGGCAACAACTTTCAGATCCTTGGCGAGGAAAGCACTGCTTGATCTTCACACTGTCAGTAAAGCATTCATTTGACAAGTTCACTAAGCCTGCTGTCTTGCATTCACACGGCAACTTGGTAGGAGTAGGTGATTCAGATGCAACGGATTTTTTTCCGGATGAATCCAACGGTCTATGGAAGAGCAAATGAGCCACAGTTCGATCTATGGGATTGGTCTCTGTTTCCAAATCCGGTATCCCACCAAACCTACAATACCATAGGAATAACAGGAAAAGTGAGTGAAGAAACAATCACTAAAAACAAAATGTTTCTTAGCCCCAACCCAAATATAAAATTGACCGCAGTTTGTACACCACAAATAGATAGAGCAAAACAAAAGCTCGAACATTCAGCAATACAAAGGCTATCGAGTATAGTCAAGAAGATGTAATACATGAAGGACTGGAGTAGCTGTGAGTGTCTGTAGAAAGTTAATAGAAGATAAGAAATGTATACAGCATAAGGTAGTTTTCTTTATCAAATTTCCACGGACCAACCAACCTTTCCACCTTTGTCTCTGTACAAGAACCTGGCTGACCATTCCACTTTGGTGAAGATGTGAGTATTCAACACAATATCAATTGGCAATGTGGAGAGTCCCAAGATTTTTTTAAGCATTTAGATTGCATCCTTCGATATGAGATATTCTCAACACACAACCTCACATGGACCATTTTTATGGTTGACATGGCATATGTGGGACTATGGAGCATGCCGCGGACCGTATTAAAATATGAGCATCCAAGCCAAAAACAGTTGGCATGGAGAGGCCCAAGATCTTTTAAGCACGAATGCAAGAGTTCCATCTTTCGATGTGGGACGTGTAAAATCCATGAAGGCATTCAGCATACAAAGGATAACCAACACTTGCAAAATGAAAATGTAAATAAAAAAAAAAAAAACCTATGAGAACAAAGAAAGCTTTTTAACCTGTTATGACTATTGATTTCGTCCTTTGCAACAACTTCATCCTCATCCTTGCTAATTTTGTTTGAATTGCTAGTATCACTATTATAATGCCTCTGCACTGCACTTTGAGCCAACCGGAACAAGCTATCCCGTATGCAAAGCCTTATTTTGATGTCCAACTGTAGTGAAACATTGTTTTTCGGTTGTAACTAAATCCAAGTTATCTTACCAGGAAGAGAATCTACTTTGAAAGTGAACTTGAAAGTGAACATACCTTTGATACAATATCTTGAAGCCTATAAAGTATTGTATCCTCCGCTGAGTGATCATCAACTGCTGCAGAAACCATATCGGAATCATCTTGTTCTATGGATGAGTTTGGGTCCAGAGAAGGAAGAGTACTTAAGCCTTCAACTTCCAGATCAGCTCTCTCAAAGTGCTGAATTTGATTTTCCTGCGGACATTTTTGAGAGCTAGACTGAGTGGTACTAGAGATTTGATGACTAAGTTGTTGCTGTTGCTTCTGAATGGCAAGCATTGCCTGTAGTTGCTGCCGCCTCCTCAACTTTTCAATTTTTTCTTGAGGAGACATGGTTAGCGGCTTTGCAGAAGTATCTAATGACTTGTTTATAGTATTTGCCTTTCCAGGAGAAACTTCACAACCAGAAAACAAAATTTGATGCTTAAATTCCCCAGGCTGAATGTGAGATGACACATGCATAGATGGATTAGTGAGGTTCCCATACATAGACTGGGCCACACTTTTGTTTGAGATATGCTGGTAGGGTAAAGACTCGGGTCCTTGAAGCTGTCTCTTCTGACTGAGAGCTGCAGAAGGAGAAGATTGTACCATGAAGCGTTCCGATTGGTTTTCAAAATGTCCAGAAGGGGTTCTTGATGAAGGCCAAGTACCATAAAAATCTTGCACTGATTTCTCCTCATTTTCTTCCTCCAACTTTTTACGACACCTCATTAACTTTTTCTGCCTAGAAACCTGCATGTATGAAGGGAAAAACACTATAACCCATTTGAACGATGAATAAATACAAACTATAACAGTAGTTTGATACGTCGTCATCAGTAAAGTCTTTCCTCGAGGAAATTATGGTGTCAAAGGAAATGTTCAAAATATTACATAACCGTATGAATCCATAGAAGAATTAAAATATATCTTTAAAGTCAGACGGATAATTAGAATGATTATGACATTTCTACAATTGGTGTTAAGTACATCATTCTCTCTGAATGCGAGTCGATGAAATGTGAAAGTAGTACAATTTGATCTACATAGTAAGTAAAAGATTAATGATAGTACTCTAAATACCGCTGGCACCTAGGTTCTAAGGGGAAAACTCTGAAAAACACGATATAAGATGAAAACAACCATACTTTGACTAAGGATAACCAGGCTATGGACACTGCGCCTCTTTAACAATTTGGTTACTAATTACTCTACCTCCCAGCTAAACAGACTTTCATTACAAAAAATTGACACTCCGTTTACTTTTTACTTTCATAACTGATTTGCCTCATCACAGGACCTTGACATATCAGAACATAAGAGTAATAAAAAGAAAAAAAGTGGCAGTACCTTATCAGCTATTTCATTTGGGAAAGAAGAATTTTCAGCATTCAGGTAAGGATTTGTCAAAGTGCTTTTTCCTGTGTCCATATCTGACTGAAATTCAAATACAATTATGAGATCACTTGGCCTGCTTTATTAGGTGAAAGACATGACTACGCTATGGACTAATCATGTTTAGATTAACCCTTACCTGTTCCTTGTCCACAGGCTTACTTTTACCTGCAGCATATTCTACTTGATCAAGAGTGTCATGCACATTCTGCAGACCATGACCTGTAGAATAATCCATATTCCCATAGCCTGGGATGATCGACTGGTCATCTTTCTGGATATAGTCTGATTTAATTTCCAAATGCTCAGAAGCATTTGTTACCGCACCTGATGTGAAACTCTGTGAATCTGAAGATACAGGAAAGGCTTTGATTGGACTGTTAGTTGCATCTCTAGAAGACCATAGCTCTTCATTATTACCAAGACTTATGTTGCCAAATATAGTGTCATCATTGCTGCAAAATCATTAATAGTTTGAGACTACAGAGTCGGATGGATACTATTAATAGTATTTAAAAAAAAAAATGGAAAGTAGAATAATCTACGTAGAGGAATGGATAGAGGAGTATCATCACTTATTAATATTTATTTCATGGTCTGAAATTTTAATGCAATTTACTACTGTGTATTTTGCATATGGTGTACTTTCAGTTTGTGAACTTGTACATCAGCGGAAAAGGAAAAATGGGGTACTTGAAAGGAAAAAGGCCACAACCGTCGCGGAACAAACCTAATTTTTTTAGGCATGGGTGTTTAGAAACTACTGAGAAATAATGAAACTACACAATTAGTTTTCATTTAATTAGTTCTGCAGATCGTGCCAGCTTGTCAATTCTGAAAAGAATAAGACTGCGCTGCAATTTTTTTTGATAGGAAAAAATAATCATTTATGTCAGAATGTTCTCGAGTCAAATATGCTCCATTAACAATTAAAAAAAAAATGATGTCATTGTAAATTACCTGAAAATCTGATCAAGATCATCAAAACTTCCAATGTTAGCCCATCCGTAGTCAACAAGATCACCTTGTTCTTTACCTTCATTGGAGTTTTGAAAAATTTCACCATCTTTATCAAGTTGGATTCCCTCAGCTGTTAAAAAGGGTCAACATTTTATAAGAACCACAAATATTGTAAAATCCAGCTGAATAATATATAAGATGGATGAAAAATTCATCACTTCTATACAAGAACAACAGTCCCCTTCCCCAACACACAACAAATAAGGAGCTGCATTAACAGGGATTCCTTTATAATGCTTTGACAGCAGACACCATCAAGAAGCTAAAGGTTTATCCTACCAATTTAACTCCACATCCTCCCCTCTGTCCTCAAAGAGCCTTATGTTCTGTTCTAACCTAACACTCCGCATGAGAGAAAAATCAGCACATCTCTAGACTGAGCACCATTTTGCTATCCTCCTTCTGCCCAACAACCCTCCGACAATGATAAAAAAACAGATCCTTGGACCACTCACAAGTCACAAAAATAAAAACACCACCAACATGCAAGCCCAAATCTACCCAGTGAGTCAATGTAGAAAAAGTAGTCATAAGGCCTTCTTCTTTGGAACAATTTATTTCTAAAATCATTCCTCTAGCTCAATCCGATACTTAGACTCCTTCCTCATCTAACAAATCAGTCTCCTTAGTCATGCTCAAAATTGTGTTATTTAACTCACATCACCAGAAATTTTCTTATTACACACTTTCAGCTTGTTAAGCTCATTGCAATTTCTTTAGAAACTTAAAACCTTCTTTCAAAACAACTTAAAACCTTCCCATCCCTGAACTGAACACTCCAGCCACCATCTTTCAAAACAAGCCCTGAAAGACTTATGTTGCAACCACTAATCATCAAATCTAATCACAAGATGAATCCACCAGAACAGTATAACGGTTAGTCCAAAAACTAGGGTTGTCATCCAACATCCAGCTACTCCCTCTCCCAATCAAGTGCAAAAATGAATCTGTACAACTTAGAAACCAAACCTGTCATTAAAATTGGACAAGCAGATTGATTGTCCTGTAAGACCTACAGAAACTTCTCGGCCTCCCTAATCAGCCTGTCAAAAAACTTAATACTTCTACTCGCTTCTCCAATAATCATGTAGCAAACCATGCAGGTTCTATTGAACAACCAAAGGAAATGTGAGAGTGGGTATGTATGCATGCAGGCACAATTTATAGCTATTTCCTTATCATGTTGCTATTTAGCTTCTTTGTCATTTTTAGAAAGACCACATCCCACATTTTTTTTTCATTGAATACAAGTTCATGTTTTTGACTTCTAACTTCATTTTGTTGATCTAGCAAGTTAAAGACACATGGAAATCACCATGAATATTGTTTAAAGCATATATTCTACCAACATTATGCCACATCAACTCAATTAAAATCTCATATTAAACAATTGCACCACACTATCACTAATATTCGAATTTCAAGCAGTTCGATGCAATTGAGTTTTTCAGGTGATTTAACGAGTTAATCAGAGATAGTCTAATTGTGTTCACAACTTCATAGAAAAAAACTAATGGAAAGATTGACGTCCCAGAAAATAACAACACTTAACTAAAAAAGACTCAGCATTTAATAAACTATAAAGGTCCTAGGAAATAATAGAAGGACCAGTAGTAAATGGAGCTGAGATAAAGACCAACTTTTCAATAGGATACAATGAAGCATAACAAATTAACCTAAGCCTGAATAAAAACAATTGATTTCCATCGTCAATCAGAAATGTACATGGGTTAACTGACACTCAATTATCAATCCCCTCTGACCGGTCTCTTTGTGTGTTAGTTTGTCAGTGTTTGTTTCTCCAACATCTTATCCAAACCAAACTAAAGATGCTTTATGATTAAAATATAGATAAATAATAAATCTTAAATGAAGGTGATAATTTCAGTTAAGTTGTTGTTAGGTGCTTCAGTACCTATGCAATGTTGTTCACTTTTTGCAACATTAGATAATGATAAATCAGGCCACGAGTCCATTCCAAATTCAGAGGTAGAAATTCCTTCACCCATATCAAAATTGGAACTGCTTTCCAACTTTCTGTCTTGCAAGTCAATTTTGGACCCATGGATCTTCTGTTCAGTAGGCTTCATGGTGTGAGATTCTTGT
This sequence comes from Pyrus communis, assembly GCF_963583255.1. NCBI lineage: Eukaryota > Viridiplantae > Streptophyta > Magnoliopsida > Rosales > Rosaceae > Pyrus > Pyrus communis. The sequence goes on from NC_084812.1 coordinate 25,032,729, forward strand.
TTCCATTCCTTCTTGTTGCAATAATCATCACTTGCCTCGTTATAAGGCACAATATGATCATCACTCTCACCTGCCTCACCCCATATTATGTTTGCAAGCTGCAAGAACAAAAGAACTTTAACATTAGCATGAGGGCATGCCAAGAACACTATTTAAATAGTATCGTTGAAAAGTTGGTATAAACTACTTAAATGATCACTGAAGGTAATAGAAGAAGATTCTGTCAGCTCGGTGGCTTATCACTTCTTGAGATTGCATAAATATCAGAGATATAGAGACAAAATCAATAACTGCATGAGGATTAATGTGCACTCATTGGACAACCACAAATCTTGAAGCTTCATGATCTTTTACAAATTTGGACATGACTTCCACCATCCTGAAGGTTAAAACCCAAAAGAAAAGCATGCAACTTCGCAAATTTGAATGGAGAACAAAATGCTAACATTATCCAAGCACATTTGCATGAGAAACATGCTCATTGCATTCAAGCATTTACACACCTGATAAGCCTACATCCCTTTTCCCAAACATATGCCAATTCTGCAGTTCCACAATACAGCTTTCGTAGTTTTCATTGTTGTTTATGTGTTCTATAACTACCACAGTGTGTGTAACAGCCTTCGAGACAGTGCTTTATAGCTTTCAAGACTAAGACTTTATTAGTATTTTTTTTTCCTTGTACCTTCTTCACTCTTATATTTTCCAGTTACAGTATAGAAACCCTAACGAAACACATTTTCCATAGAACTCCATATAACCCCTAAAGCTCAATATTTCCTGCATAACTTCCACTTCGAGCAACATCAATTCTGAAAATGTTGTTTATCCGGTCTTCATTTCATTTCACTTTAATGAACCCTAGTTCTGCCCGATTCTGGTTTCTTCGCCTTGCTTTCACTCCACCAAGGACCTATGTCACCATCATGTATAATCACTTTATCCCCTACTTTTGATGACTACATGCTCGTATCCTCATACTAACAAGCAGTGACTCCAATACAAATTCAAATTGGCATTCCAAACACCTTAACAACATAACTGATATTCCGTTTGTTCAACAACTAAACCGCCTTCGGAACTGTTCATTCTTGGATTCTCTCCATTGTGCTTCAATCGTTTTACAAAAATATAGTCGAAAATCTAATCAACTTATTTCGCAAATTTCTCACTGAGTTCAAAGTTTACTAACAACCATTTCTTTAGCTCGGTTTCTCATTGGCTAAATTGTAACACAAATTCAAGAAATATAACTATTTGACTCTTGTTTTTGGTGAATAAACCCAAATTGATCACCAAAAACACACAGAAATTCACCTAAAATTCAACAATAGCAACGGAAACTCATATCTTTTCACTCAAAAACCAAAGAAAAATTCAAAATTTTAATCATTAACGCAACAAATTTAAATGTTTTAATCTTATTGCTTAATAATCCAAAAAATATTGCGAAGAAGAAGAAGAAGAAGAAAAGGCACACCTCCTCGTCGTTCCAATCAAACATCTCTGAAGAAGCCACAGTTAATCGCAAAACCGAAACCGAATTCAGATCGACGCACACAGTTTGGTCCACACATCGCCAAGAAACTTCACACTGTCAGCATCCAATCAAACCTTCCAACACGCACAGAGATGAAGAGAGAGACAGAGAGAGAGAGTGAAAGAGCAGAAGCACAGCCCTTCGGAGCTAGAGAGAGAGAGAGAGAGAGAGAGAGAGCCTTCGAGAGCATGGCAGAGAAGCGGAGTCGGATTTGTGGTGCGTGGACCCGAAGTCACGTGAGCCTCACGTGAACGGGTGAATTTTGGGGACACGAGTGACGGGGAAGCGTATCTAAACTCGTGGTCAGAGAGAGGGGTGATCTAATGCTGCGACCTGATTGGCCGGAGGACTTTTCGAGGTCCGGTTTTTCACTTGCACTTGCATTTCGCACCGGTTTTAATTATTTTAATTTGGTTTGTGGTGGACGCTGGGTCTGGAGGTCGCTTTCGAAAGTGGGGCTGGATTGAACCGAAGCCACTATTTTTGCCCACGGGCTCTTTCGATTTTGGAGTGGGTGGGGTGGGTGGGTCATTGTGGGCTGGGATTTTAATTGGGTGATTTCGGGTTGTGATTCAAACATGATTGAAATTTCTATTTTAAGAAACACTCCATCTCTTCTTTTGTCTATTACGACTTTCCCTTGCACTACTTTTAGCTTCACCTGCAATTGAGAGATTTTAAATTTGAATTTCGTAAATAATGAGTTTGTAATTAATTTATTATCTTATTCTTTTAAATATATCAGTTTATAAGAAATATATATATATATCATTTAAGTGGCGTTATTTGTTTATTTATTTATTTATGACAAAAATGATAAAGTGTTTCATTATTAAGAACAACCAAATACAAGAAGTGCCTGATGGGTACAATTTTAGTGGCGCTATGTATAATATAAATGATTGTCATGTATTCAAATAGTAACTAATTATCCTATTAGATGGTACTCACGGTATAAGAGTATTTTCTTATAGAGCGAGCATGTACCAATTGAATGGTTTTATTTCAAAGTCCAACAATAAAAATTTTAAACTATAATAAATAACATACAAAGAAATGATTTTGCATAGACCGCCGAATTTTTCATCTGAATTTGGTTTGAATTCGGTGTAGTTAACATAAATATATAATGTTTATCGATATTTAAAATCTGATAATTTAATTATGATTTGAATCCGATATGTGCTAACCTAACAAACCAATTATTGATTTTAGTTGATCTGGTCCAATTATAAATCAATTTTAAGGAGCCATGTTAGTTCCTTAAGGTCCCTTTTGTTACACATCTTTAAGTGGGTCTAGGCTGATTGAGTCAAATCTCTACATCTTCATCATGGTATGTGACTCACTGAGTTGTTACTTGTTGAGGTATTGGTCTTTGACCCTTTATGTAACATTCTATATCGACCAACGGAGAGGGGGTAATGTGCCTTATATGTACATGCCCACCTCCATATAGCACGGGGCCCTTTGGAAGCTCACTGGCTTCGGATTCCATCAGAACTCCGAAGTTAAGTGAGTTTAGGCTAGAGCAATCCTATGATTGGTGACCCACTGGGAAGTTACTCGTGAGTTCCCAAAAACAAAACCATAAGGGCATGGCCCAAAGTGGACAATATCGTTCTACGGCAGAGCTGGTATGGGATGTGACACCTTATTTGTTTGAAATTTTGAATGATGCAAAATTGAAAATGTAATACATATGAATTCTGGTATGTTGGTTACTTGCTTAATATGAAAATATGGAAATGTTTTGAATATGAGTGTGTTGATATGTCATGATAGGATTTTTACCACCTACAAAAGTAGAAGTAAAAACACTTAAAAATACTAGCAAGAGAACAAGATAATTGTAGTATAGATGGCTCAAGTAAGGTTGTTCTCCACATGAATTATTTGAAACCATTTATGTAAAAATTAAATCTTAATTAATTACTTAAAACAAAGTTTAGAAAAAGCTGATTTTAGAATTAAAAATAATAAAAACGAATTTTAATTAACCATTTTAAGGAAATCAATTTGAAAGTACACGGTTTTTAAAAATCAAATTTTAAAAGCACTAGGTTCCGCTATCACCTTAACAATCCTATATAGTTTTGCCAATTACTTATGAATTACAAGTGCAACTTTGAAGATTAGGTTTTCCTAATGCATATTCTACTTGTGGCATTCAAGATGGAACGTATATCAAATATGTAATCCGTCTGTGACATTCAGATCAACATGCATGACTCATTACGTTTTGTGAAAACCCTTTGAAAAACCCTGAACCCTTAAGACGTGGCATCTGCCCACAAGAAGCATTCCTCAATTTTCGAGTCATGGCATCTGCACTAAGACGTGGCATCCGATTATTTATTTAAACATCCTAATGATCAAGAAGCATTAGACACAAATACAATTTAAGCATAGTGATTAATATTTCAAAATATGGAAGCACAATAACATAAACAATTGAATAAAAGACTACATATTCATGCTAAGGCTAGTGGCCTTGCCCTAGCAAAAGAGAATTAATTATGTAAAATCATAAAGCAAAATATCATTAAGAAAAGGATAGAAAATACCCTGTAAAATAAAGTTTAATCGTCAAAAGATCTCTAAGTCCAGTTCTCCAAATTGATGTGTAGAGGAACCTAATGGCTAGGTATCTACAAATTAAAATCTTTCATTGCAAAGATCTTCTAAAAACTAAGAAACAAAATAAAATAAAAGAAACTACGAACTGTTGTAGCCTATTTTATTTGACAGGGTTAAGGGGGCCGGTGGCATGGAGAAGAGAGAGTGAGAGAGATGTGTTTGTAGAATTGTAGGGGAATGTGTGTGTTATCCCTTCTATATAGTGCCTTTATTTATAGTAGTAAAATGAGAGAAGATATTCCTTCATCCCCAAGGAATACAAGATGTAATAGGAAATGATAACTAGAATTAAATCTAATCTAAGATTTACACAATCACACTTAAACTAGGAATGTTTACAACACTTCCCCTTGAGTGTGTAAATACTTAAGGTAGATTTAGCATCATGCAGAAGTTGAGGAAGTCGACTCGTCGACACTGATTCCAAGGAAAAACGCTTATTCTCAATAAGTTACGAACTTGCATAAGTAAATAAGTCTTACTGAAAAAACCCTAAGGCTATGGCAAAAACCCGAGTAGGGACAAAATCCATAGTCTAAGGAAAAATGCATGAGAAATGCAAAGTCAAAAGGAACATCTACAGGATGTCATCAGGGATATAACCAGCCCAATGTGGGCACCTCGTTAAAACCTAGTCAGCTAGCAAAAGTCCAGTGGAAAAAATGCTCCTAATCGTAGAGAAAAAAAGTACATTAAGATCAAACAAGTATCTTCAGGATACTCCCCCTAAGTTTGACACAATTCCAAAGAGAAATAGCAATGTTACAACTCAGAAAGTTTACGCATAACAATTCTATGAACAAGCTTCTGAAACATCGTCTTCGACAGTGATTTGGTGAAGAGGTCGGCCAAATTGCCTTGTGAACGGATTTGCGTGACTTCAATATTCTAATTCTCTTGTTGTTGATGTGAAAAGAAGAACTTCGACGCAATGTGCTTGGTGTTGTCTACTTTGATGTAACATTTCTTAAGCTGTTCAATGCATGCTGTGTTGTCTTCAAAGATCGTCGTCGGGACATCAATGGTGGGATAAAGATCGCAGGAGCTTCGAATATGGCCCACAACTACTCTCAACCAAAAGCATTCTCGAGTTGCTTCATGTAAGCTGAGAATTTCAACATGGTTGGACGAAGTGGCAACTAAGGTATGTTTAGTTGACCTCCAAGAGATTGCGATGCCTCCAACGATAAAGACATAACTTGTTTGAGAACACACTTTGTGCGGATCAGATAAGTATCTTGCGTTGGCATAACCAACAAGGTGAGAATCGACTTGAGAAGCAAGGATTGCGGCATCACTCGAGGATCCATAGGGATAGAACAAGCCCAAATCCATAGTACCCTTAAGGTAACAGAAGATGTCTTTCACGCCAGTCCAGTGTCTGCATGTTGTTGCATTACTGTATCTTGCCAAAAGATTAACAGTGAACAAGATGTTGGGTCTAGTGCATTGAGCTAAGTACAGTAAAGCGTCTATTGCACTTAGATAAGGAACTTCAGGCTCCAAAATCTCTTCATCATCCCCCTTCGGACGGAAGAGATCTCATTTTGCATCTAGCGATCGAACGACCATAGGAGTACTCGAAAGCTTCGCTTTATCCTCATTAAAGCGACACAACACATTCCGGGTGTAGCTCGATTGATGTACTAGGATTCCATCAAAACAATGCTCTATTTTGAGACTGAGACAATATCGAGTCTTATTTAGATCTTTCATCTCAAATTTCGATTTCAGGTGCGCGGTAGTTCTCACGAGCTTTTCAGGAGTTCCAATGAAGTTTATGTCATCGACATATACTGCAACAATAGCAAATCCGAAATGTGACTTCTTAATGAACACACAAGGGCATAGTTCATTGTTCACATATTCTTGACTAGTCAAATACTCACTCAAACGATTATACCATATTCTTCCAGATTGTTTCAAACCGTAGAGTGAACACCTCAGTCGAATTGAGAGCGTGTTCCGGGGTTTAGAAATATTTGAACCACTCAAAGTAAGTCTTTTGGGAACTTTCATATAAATTTCCGTATCAAGATCCCTATAGAGATACGCAATTACTACGTCCATCAGCTGCATACCCAGTTTTTCGAAAACTACCAAATTGATAAGGTAGTGAAAAGTAATCACACCCATATCGGGTGAATAAGTTTCATCATAGTCAAGCCCGAGGCGTTGTGAGAAGCCTTGTGCAACAAGACAAGCTTTGTAAGGCACAATTTCGTTCTTCTCATTACGCTTCCGAACGAAAACCCACTTGTAACCAACATGCTTCACATGTAAAGGAGTAGGAGCTACATGTCCAAACACCTTATGTAATACCTTGAAAATTTAAATATATGAATTTTATATTCATAATTGTGAATATGTGAAGAAAATTGAAATTAAATCGATATATGGTCCCAAAGATAGAAATGGGGAAAATCGTAAAGTTTTGTTACGGGAATTATAAGAATGTACGTATTCGTGGTATTGAGAATTTATGTTATTTTTCGGGAAATTATATTAATTTATTTGATTTTAGTTTTAAATTAAACTGTTTACGAGGTTTAAAGTTTGGAAATTAACTATTTAAAATTCGTAGACCTTTTTAGGTCACATTTATATTTTCAATAGGGCTTGAACTCACAAATGTGTAGGCACAAACCATTTGTGAAACAGAGGTATAACGAAAGAGTTATTAACGTTTAAAGTTAGGGATATTTTTGCAATTTTGCTCTTAACTAGAATCCTCCAAAAAATCTGGAGTCTGAGGTGTGCCATTTGTGTGGCTGAGATGAAAAGGAAATGTTAGAAAGAAGGAAAACGGGGGAAGGGGAAGAGGAGGCCGGGAGGAAAAAGGAGGGATGAGGGTGCACACGATCACGAATCCTGGTCTAAAACCCGTGCGACCCGTCTCCTCAACCGACGGCTCCTCGCCGGTTCTCGTCCAATTTTTCAACGAATTGGACCTATAAACCGCTCCCAATCATCACCTTGGCCCTCTCTCTTCTAGTTCCACCAAAAATTAGAGGGAATTTGATGGTATTTTGGTACAAAAATAGTGATGGGTGCGGCGGGAGACCTTGCCCAAAATCCATCAATTGTGAAATGATTTCTTACAATTACCTCCACCAAAACCCTTCCCTAGATGGCTGGAACAAAGCCTAAACAATGGTAGAGGTGGCGGGGCACTGGAGGTGATGAGTTGAGGCCACCCATTTATAGCGTTTGGGCGGTTTCGAGCCAAATTGGAGCCTTTCCAGGCCAAACTGGACTTGGCTGCAGGTATAAAGTTTGCTCTACTCTTTGAGATCTTCATTTTTGCAACTTTTGAGAATTTTTAGAAATAGTTGAATTTTCCGACGAGTCAGGGAGGCCGACCACCACGCACGGCCAGGGAGCCGACATTGTGTTTTTATGCGAATTTCGCAATTCTAATTATGCTTTTGAGATCTAACTGCTATGGTTTGAATATTAATACGATTGTGGTATATGTGGGACTAAATGAATACTTTTGGATTTGGTTTGAATTTTGAATTATGAACTACGAATGGCTTGATCCTTGTTTAGGATACGTAGGCAGTTTAACGAGACGTTAGATGCAACCATAAAATAAGTGAGGTTAAACAATTCGAGGAATAATTTTAAGAATGAGAATTGATTTATAAAAGAAAGTGGTGGGAAGTGAGAACAAAATTAGTACGTTGGTGTGGAAATTTTTAATTATGAATCATGGATAGAGACAAGGAATATAATTAAAGAATTACAATAGGTGGTACTCAAATAATAGAGAGGAATCCTTTGTTGTGAATTTATACTAAATGAAGGAATTTGGTAAATAATTGGAGTATTTTACTTATGGTTTTTAATTAAAGGTTGATCATGAATTTAATGTCAAGGATCAGTGAATTGAATTAAGAAATCAGAATTAATGGTAGTCAACTAAACAAAAGTTTAGTTTGGGCCTTTCACCAATATCATTTCCCGAAATTAATAATTTTTGGGGCCGGGGCATGACAAATGGTATCAGAGCAAATGATCATCCTCTAAGAAATGTACTATTCGTGAATCTTGTTGGTGTGAATTATGACACGCATTATGGTTGCATTAATTCATATTTTTAGGAATAAAGTGGCATTCATGATTTATATGTGAAATACATATATAAATTGTATTATGATGGTGGTGCAATTTCCTTGGTAAATATGGAAGTTTCGTTAATGGGAATTGAGATTTGCGTTTATATTGCATTATTTCATAAGTTCTATGAGTATGATGGAAATTATGTGGAATGCATATATTGTGAATTATGATGCTTTGAATTGAATTGAATGGGAGTATGAAAATTTTAAAATATCGTATTCATGTTATAGCTTCAAAGTTGAGCATTTGATTAAAGTTTTGGATTAATCTTGAATTGAATCGATATTAGGCTATGCATTATGAAAATGTTGAATGCTAAGGTGATTGTGAGGTGGTGATAAGTAGATGGAGAATTTATATTATACCTGGCACTTGAGAAATTGAATTGGGCGAAAAGGCCTGTGGATATAAGGGTGGATACGTGAGATTGGGCGAGAAAGGCCCGTGAATGTGAAATGGGGCGAAAAAGGCCCGTGAATGTGAAATTGGGCAAGAAAGGTATGTGAATGTGAAATTGGGTGGAAAAGGCCCGTAAATGTGAAAAAAAAAAAAGTGTGATGTATATTGGCCAGGTATATTACAATCTTTTCCAGCTTACAAGTCATTGATTGAAATAAAGGAAAATGATGGTGGAATCATTATTCTGTCAATGATAAGTGTGGATATAAATTATAAAATGTTATGGCCAACGATAAATGTGGTTGGAAATGTTAATATTTGTGGAATGAAATTATAAATTGTGATTATGGTTTGCCATTCTAATGAGAATGGTGGGTGGATATGAATGAAATTATGGAATGAAATTTGAGTTCATTTAATATAAGAGGAATTATGGCATGAAATTATGATATTTTGTTAGCCACGATAGTCATGGTTTAGAATTTGACTTTAGATTTGTAAATGTAAGAGGAAATTATTGGACCACTATTAGTTAAAAGAGATTCATTGATGCCCTATTTTCTACACAATTTGTTGCCTCTTGACATGCCAAAATACGTATGTGGTGTCGTGACAAATTTGGGGGGTGTCGTGTGGGTTCATGACAACATGTTCATATACTTCTTTTTATTTTCTTACCAAAATAGTGACTATGGTTTTGGTTGGAATTTTTGCTAATGTCAATTTTAGTGGTTTGGTTTGACATTGTGATGTTTACTCAGCCACTGATGATTACAGCTAGAATTGATGGAGAAGTTTGTAAATTTAATTTTGATTGGTTTGGTTACCACAATTATAAATTGTCATTGTTGAATTGGTTATTACGAACCAAGTTGAGGACGAGCACTTATTCTCGTGGCTATGTGATAAATAAGGTTTAGTTTTGTTGGCCAATAGAGTGTTACATATTTCAATTTTCTCTTTTAATTGATGACATGTGAATGGCATTCTGAAAGAGTGAGTCACTCATTTATTATATTTGTGGTTGCACTTTGAAGTAAATTAAAAACAAAAGCGATTGAAAGAAAGATTTAAAGGGCTTTAAATTTTTACCATGGGCAATTTAGTTAATTGCGAAAAATGAAAAGAATCATAGAATGAGAATTTATGTTAGTGGTGCTGCGAATTTGGCTTTAATCTTCTTTCCATTAATCAGTGAGTGTGATTGGAAATTTCCAATGAATTTGGTTGAAATTTTTGATATTCGGTTTGTCAATTATAAAGCTTTGGCTTGAAATTTTGAGATTCTACTAGGTTACTAATGGATGACTTCGAATTTTGATATTAAATTGGCCGAAAATAGTTATGGCTGGAAATTTATAATATGTATGCTGCCAATATTGAGTTTTTTTATGTTGGTATCGTCAGTGATGGTGGTTAAAAATTTAGAAGAAGAATTGTGGTAACGGCTGTGTATAGCCAATGGAGGCAATGAGAAATTTTGGCTTAATGTGGATATTTATTCTGCCAATGGATGTGGCTGAGAATTTGAGAGTGTGAGTGAGAATCACGGTTATTATTCATTGAATGCTTATTTTGGAGCTTAAATAAAGTCGTAAGATTGAGATTGTGATATCTTTCACCATTAAAGGAATGGTGGAAACAATTCCAATTCTTTTTTGCTATTCGATGGCTGAAATCTCGGGGACAAGATTTCTTTTAATGGGGGTGATTGTAATACTCTGAAAATTTAAATATATGAATTTTATATTCATAACTGTGAATATGTGAAGAAAATTGAAGTTAAATCAATGTACGGTCCTAGAGATAGAAATGGGAAAATTCGTAAAGTTTTGTTACGGGAATTATTAGAATGTACGTATTCGTGGTATTGAGAGTTTATGTTATTTTTCAGGGAATTATATTAATTTATTTGAGTTCAGTTTTAAATTAAACTGTTTACGAGGTTTAAAGTTTGGAAATTAACTATTTAAAATTCGTAGACCTTTTTAGGTCACATTTATATTTTGAATAGGGCTTGAACTCACGAACGTGTAGGCACAAACCGTTTGTGAAACGGAGCTATAACGAAAGAGTTATTAACGTTTAAAGTTAGGGATATTTTTGTAATTTTGCTCTTAACTAGAATCCTCTAGAAAATCTGGAGTTTGAGGTGTGCCACCTGTGTGGCTGAGATGAAAAGGAAATGTTAGAAAGAAGGAAAACGGGGGAAGGGGAAGAGGAGGCCGGGAGGAAAAAGGAGGGGATGAGGGTGCACAGGATCACGAATCCTGGTCCAAAACCCGTGTGACCCGTCTCCTCAACCAACGGCTCCTCGCCGGTTCTCGTCCAATTTTTCAACGAATTGGACCTATAAACCGCTCCCAATCATCACCTTGGCCCTCTCTCTTCTAGTTCCACCAAAAATTAGAGGGAATTTGATGGTATTTTGGTACAAAAATAATGATGGGTGCAGCGGGAGATCTTGCCCAAAATCCATCAATTGTTAAATGATTTCTTACAATTACCTCCACCAAAACCCTTCCCTGAATGACTGGAAAAAAGCCCAAACAATGGTAGGGGCGGTGGGGCACTGGAGGTGACGATTCGAGGCCACCTATTTATAGGGTTTCGGCGATTTCGAGGCAAGTTGGAGCCTTTCCAGGTCAAACTGGACTTGGCCATAGGTATAAACTTTGCTCTACTCTTTGAGATCTTCATTTTTGTAACTTTTGAGAATTTTTAGAAATAGTTGAATTTTTCGGCGAGTCAGGACGGCCAACCGCCACCTGCACCGGCGCGTGCGGTGGCGCATAGCCAGGGAGCTGACATTGTGTTTTTATGCGAATTTCGCTATTCTAATTATGCTTTTAAGATCTAACTATTGTGGTTTGAATATTAATACGATTGTGGTATATGTGGGACTAAATGAATATTTTCGGATTTGGTTTGAATTTTGGAATTGTGAACTACGAATGGCTTGATCCCTGTTTAGGGTACGTAGGCAGTCTAACGAGACGTTAGATGTAGCCATAAAATAAGTGAGGTTAAACAATTCGAGGAATAATTTTAAGAATGAGAATTGATTTATAAAAGAAAGTGGTGGCAAGTGAGAACAAAATTAGTACGTTGGTGTGGAAAATTTTAATTATGAATAATGGATAGAAACAAGGAATATAATTAAAGAATTACGCTAGGTGGTACTCAAATAATAGAGAGGAATTCTTTGTTGTGAATTTGTACTAAAGGAAGGAATTTGGTAAATAATTGGAGTATTTTACTTATGGTTTTTAATTAAAGGTTGGTCATGAATTTAATGTAAAGGATCAGTGAATTGAATTAAGAAATCGGAATTAATGGTAGTCAACTAAACAAAGATTTAGTTTGGGCCTATCACCAATATCATTTTCCGAAACTAATAATTTTTGGGGCTGAGGCGTGACACCTGACGTTTCGTAAGCGAATCAAGTTCAACTTGGATTGTTTGTTTCCAGTTTGACCAATCAGATCTACATCGACATTCATCAACGGAACACAGTTCAATGTTATTGCTCAACATGATCTCAGTAGCTACTGCATATGCTAATGCATCGTCAACAATCATCTCATTTATACACCACACATCATTTAAGCTAGCTTAATAGATCGAAATCTCACGATTCTCAGAAGGATGATTAGTCTCTTCATTGACGCTTCCATAATCTAGAATTTCTTCATGAGTTGGATAGAATGAGTAAGCGATAGTCGGATTCACGATAGGCTATGCGGGACCTTGTGCCGTGGTTTTCCTTTTTCGAGGGTGTGAATCCTTTGAACCAAGGGATCTGCCACGCTTTTGTGTAGGGGCAGATGATTGGCTAGCCGTTAATGTACGTGGATCACCAAGATTGGTGCCCCAGGCCTCTAGGAGGGAAGTCCGTTGTACATTTGGTACATCCATCTTTGCAGGCGTGTTCGCAGCTGGAATATGCGATCTTGTCACTCGCGCTAGATTGGTGAAAGCATCTGGCATGCTCTAAGCTATGCTCTGGAGATCTAATATGCGCTGCACTTCAGTTTGAGACTGAGCAGTGCAAGGATCTAAATGAGACAAAGTGGGAGTCGTCCACAATAATTCGTGTCGTTCTTCAGGAACGTTGACATTTTTATCTCTTCCTAACGACCGGAAGACTGTCTTATAGAAGTGACAATTCACGAAATGAGCGATAAACAGATCGCCTGTCAAAGGTTCTAAGTAACGAATAATCGAAGGAGAATCATATTCGACAAAGATTTCCATCCTTCGCTGAGGCCCCATTTTTGTACGTAAGGAAGGCAAGATTGGCACATATACCACACAACCAAAAACGCGCAAATGCGATATGTCGGGTTTGTATCCAGTAACCAACTGAAGAGCACTAAATGGTTGTGTCGCAACAAGCATCAGGCGGACCAACTTTGCTGCGTGCAATATTGCATGGCCCCAAGCAGCGATCGGGAGCTTGGTACGTATGACCAACGATCAAGCAATCAATTGTAAGCACTTATGGAAAATTTGTCCAACCACAAATCAACTACGCTAAGAATATAAATCAAAATATCAAAATTTGACCAAAATCATTATCAAAATATACTAAGAATGCGACAAAATATATAATAAGAAAATAACTCATCAAGATGATAATTATGTATCTCCTTGCTGAGATAATAAATATGAACATATGTTATTCTTTGGTAGGTTGAATATGATTATGGAAATGAATATGTTTTCAAGACGAAGGTAACTCATCCGAACGAGTTCGACGTTTATGATTTGACAAAGTACAAAATCTGTTTTGTTGTCACAATTTGATGTCAAATTCATTGATTTTACCATGACTAAAGGCGGTTCGAAATTGGCATATTTTCCTTAGAAAATTGACAGGCTAAGCTTGGTCATTTAGTCACACTCACAAACTTTGTAATTTATATATTTGACAGCCAAGCCACTCATATACGATCACGTATATGCATATGCCAACCACGACCGTCCATATGATCCATTATTCTCAATCGAGAGGTCTTTGGTATGAAATGGTGACACTTCTTAGACTCACTCGATAATAAACACTAAAAATGCAGGCTTTTCGAGTAAAATATGTACTTAGAAAGCATACGCACACGTGCTCCAAACAAAAATGAAGATACTCTTTTTTGGAAGTAACTAAAATATAATGTATATATATTCGTTAGCTGTATACAATCTAGAAAGTATGATCATTCAATGTAAAAGAAGAAAAAGGAAAAGTGAGATCGTATTTTTTAATATTAATAAGTTGCAAAAGAAAGAAGTTTTATTGAATAAAGAAGGATGGAAAAAATGGAAAAAGAACATCTCATGTTAGAGTTGGTAAACGGGCTGTGTTATTTGTTTTATTTCTTTCGTTTTCGTGTAATACTTGTTATTTTAACTGGTTCTTAACAAATGATTAGATAATGACTTGATTCGTTAACAGGTCGTGTAAATTTGATAACTACCTGGCTCTTCCTAATGGGTGACAGATAACTACCTGACTTGTTAATATAGGTTGATCCAAAAATTTATTATTTTTGTGTCATTTCATATTAGATTAATAGATTGTCCAAAAAATTGCCAAACCTATCCCACATGTCCGCCATGCAAATTTTCAAAGGCAAAACACAATTAAATTTATTAATTAGAACAACTTCAATGCCAAAAGACAAATAAAAAAGAATAATTAGGTGCGAAAACCATAATTTTATTATCTTAAACCTCGGGGGCAAATTGCACCAATAGTCTCCATGATTTAGTTGGATTTTCACTTTCGTTCTCATAGTTTAATTCTTGCAGTTTTATCGTTATATTTTCTCTTTAGCTTTATCAATTAAGTTTCCATCAATTTTGTGCACATCTTCTTATTTTAAAAACCTAGCTTAAATAAAACTTTATTTTATTTGATGAAATGAACCGACGCTACTAATATAATAAAATACGACAAAATAGCTACAAAGATCGAATTGAAAATCCGAATAAACTACGAGGACTACCGGTATATAAATAATCCTTTTCTTCACTTGTTTTCTAATAATTGTTGGGAATAAAGGCAACTATTAGGATAATTAAAAGATATATAATGTTCATATGTAAGGTAAGAGGAAGGTCTAAAACATGGTTTGTGTGAGGTGGCGTTAACTTCAATGGTGAAGCCTACAAGAAACCTAGCATTATATAAAGGGTCACGCACTTGCACTAATCACCCATTCACATTTTACTCACCTCTTTAATTCCCTTCCTACCGAAAACGAAGCAAAAACAGCATAGCAGTTTACGATGGCAACCCTCACTGTTCCAGATCACTTCTCTTCTAACGAGGATGCAGAAGCTCTCAGAAAGGCATGCAAAGGTACTCTAGTCTCTCTAACAATTTTTAGCCAGTCTACATTTGGTCTACAAATTCAAAAGCATACGGTTCAGATCATTGAAAAATATAACTGTGTGTTCCCTGATATTCACCTATATATGTGTGTACAATGTATGTGTGTGTTGTGTTCTTCTTTTGTTAGGTCTCGTATGAATGTTGACCTCAGTAGGCTGACCGATTTATCAATGTTTTTTTTCTTACAAGTCGATCATCACATGTTTCTCGTTTAGATTTGAAGTTTGAACTCTCAAGTTTGATCTACTATGAGAAAATGAAAGAAAACAAGAAAAAAATGAAGTAATTAATTAATTAAATGTTTTCTTAATCCAGAAAAGGTGATATAATCAAGAAATGCTGTATTAATTAGAGATTGCCATTTTGCAACCTCCTATTAATGCCACACCAAAGCCAACCAAAACTCACCTAAACACCACCTCATTTGTGGACAATTAGTAGATATGCTAATTAATATATATTCGTTTAAAAATTTGCTATAAATATTATTGTAAGAGCAAGAGAATAAGAAATTAGTACGAGAGGAGTCAAACAAACCTAGAAATTATCTCCAACAATGGCTACACTAATTGCTTCTGAAAACTTCTCTCCCATTGAAGATGCCGAAGTTCTTCGAAAATCCGTGAAAGGTTTAATTATAGTTCAGCTATTTAATTCTTATTTTAATTTGCATGCAGATAATTAATTGCAAAATTATATACATGGTAAATTTATTTTGTTTTTTTTTACTGTGTAGGATGGGGGACTGATGAGAAGGCTATAATCTCTATTCTGGGACACAGAAATGCAGCACAGAGAAAGCAAATCAGGCTTGCTTATGAGCAGTCTTATCAAGAAGATCTTCTCAAACGCCTTGAATCCGAGCTTTCTGGGGATTTTGAGGTTTCTCATATTCTCTCCTTAGTCAATATTACCATTGCTATTGTTATTTTTTCAATAAAATATTTATTAGTTGACAAAAATATATTTATTAGAATAAATACATGAAATTATCTTTTGTTTGTCCTTGTGTATCACAAAACATAGAGATCTCCGAATGTTTTTGTCCTTGGGTAAAAAAAAAAAACTAAAATGTTGATTGGTTAATGTATGGTCATAAATCGATCGGTGTGTCCAATTTTAATGTTGGTTGGTTAATGTATGGGGAGGGACGCAAAATGGAAATGATATTACGTTTTTCTTATGAGATTTTTGTTTTTGACTAAAATGTTTTGATGGGATTAAAGGGTATGTTATTTTACTTTGGGATCCGAATGCCCTTATATTTTTGTATGAATTCTATTAGTTTTGTATTTCTGGGTTGAACAATTTGCGCGATACTAACAAAATAAATTTCATTTGGGATTGACACCTATATAGAAAGCTGTGTACCGTTGGATCTTGGATCCTGCAGATCGAGATGCTGTTTTGGCTCATGTGGCCATCAAGAAATCTGGGTGTAACTACAATGTCATCATCGAAATTGCAACCATACTATCTCCTGAAGATCTCTTTGCAGTAAGGAAAGCTTACCAAGTTCGCTACAAGCACTCCTTGGAGGAGGACTTGGCTGCCCACACCACTGGTGATATCCGCAAGGTACAAGCATTATTAACAACAATATTTTTTTGACAAACAGTCTGACATGTTATGTTGTCGAATTGTAGATTATGTGAGAGTCGACTTTACTATTAGACAACATAATAATAAGTTGGAGAATTTTCCATTGTTTGCCTTCTCTTTTTTGTATTAGGTGAACTACCATTTTGGTCTCTGTGTTTTTCTCGAACTGTGTTATGAGAATTGTTGAACTAGAAGAACTGCTAATGTTGTTTGATTTTTTTGTTCAATGTTACAGCTTCTGGTTGCTTTAGTGACTGCGTATCGTTACGACGGTGGCGAGATCAGTGCAAAACTGGCAAAATCGGAAGCTGATATTCTTCATGATGCTATCAAAGACAAGGCTTTCAATCATGATGAAATTATTAGGATCCTCAGTACTAGGAGCAAGACTCAGCTCATGGCAACCTTTAACCACTACAGAGATGACCATAAAATTTCCATCAGTAAGGTATAGACCCCCTTACGTCAAAGTTAGGGCATCCAACTCAGAACTAATTAGTAATTACTTACACAGACTTCCTTCTACCAAGAGTCTAAGATTCAAGACTGCCGAGTTTGACCTCTAAGTTTTCTTCTTTTATCACAGACTTTGTTGGAAGAGGGTGCTGATGATTTCCAGAAGGCACTGCATGTAGTCATCAGATGCCTCAATGACCACAAGAAGTACTTTGAGAAGGTTCTTCGCAATGCTATCAGGAGGCTTGGGACCGATGAGGATGCTCTCACTCGTGTGATTGTGACGAGGGCTGAGAGGGACTTGAAGGACATCAAGGAGGTTTACTACAAGAAGAACAGCGTTCCTCTTGAACATGCTGTGGCCAAAGACACTTCCGGGGATTACAAGGACTTCCTCCTTACTCTGTTGGGGAAGGAATAGATCGTACTGAAATTCTTCTCTGAGTAAACTAGTATGATCAAGTGCTATGAGTGCTTCTGTTTTTCTGTTGGTGTTTGATGACGGTCATTATTTTCTGTGTTTGTGTTTCCTTGTGGTGCGACTATCTACCTTACCTTTATCTATGTTTGGTGGAGTTTAGGGTTTTTATCAAGAGTTTTCGTTTTCGGATGTTATGAAGTATTAATAAAAGTTGTCTGACAGCTTTTTAATCAAGGGTTGGATTAAGCAGAAGTTATATTAATAATCTAGCAACAGATTTTGATTAACAGCAACCGAAGGAAGTAAATAGATGTGATGAAATTCAAAACTCCTATGTTTGATGATTAAATATGAGGAGAATGGATATGCTGAACAAAAATATATGATCGTGACTTCCATAAACAATGACCATCTTGTTCTGCTAGAAGTTGGGCAAGACACTTTTATAAGGAGAACAAAGACTACAATCTGTATATTTATCAGAGATACAGGACAATGGTCCACTTCCAACAACATTGATATTGTTCCCAACTTGTTAATTATCACTTGCATAATCTGTCAGGTGTGAGATTTTATTACAAAAGACCTTGGTATTAGTTAGAGTGGGATTAGGATATTCAAACTCTTCTTTTCTCAAAGATACAGCCTATGTGGATATTTCAACACAAACTTGAACAAATGTAAATCAATAGTATCAAAATCCGACCAATCCTCCCAGGTGGACTTAATAATCCCAAATACTAATAACATCTGTATCATTAAACTGAAATCAGCTGAAAAAAAAGACAATAGCTAACCATCTCTTTTAGCCTGTCAAGCAGCAACTCAATCAACGGCCCAAGAAACACCTCCGCCATGCCCACCATTGTTTCTTTGGTTGTCAAGCAAGGATTGCAATGAATGAAGATGGGAAGGGTGAACAAAAGAAAAAGTAGTGAGTACTAGGAACTAAAACATTAAGCACTGGACACCTTGTCAAACTAGTTAGGCTGAGTACTGGAAACTGTGTTAATGAAGACTTCAATTCATTGCTAATCGCATTGTAAACCTTACACTTTCCCAAAGCTTGAATATTTTACTTTTGTATTTGAGGAATCCAAAGGCAAAGGTGCTTCAATCCACGGAAAATACTAGGAAATTCTGCATAACAAAAGGGCTTATTTACTCCAACGCTCCCAGGAACTCAAACTTCTTCTCACTCTGCCTCCTGAAATTTTGAGTTTCATGAGGTAAAATGAGAGAAAGGTTGAGTTTCAGGGGGCTGAGTGAGAGGAATGTTGAGTTTAGGGAGCGTTGGTGTAAATAAGCTAACGAAAAAGCTTATTCCGGACGATGTTGAAAATCCTACTTTATTCCCCACACAGTAAACATAATTTACCATAACGTCTTTTTTTTTCCACTCAGTTGATGGTTTAATCGTACTTTGTACATTCTATTTAGAAGACAAACGTTGCATTGTAAACATAATTACAATCTAATGCTGCAATTTGAAGTGGTTTGAACACGAAAATCTGCTTATTGAAATGGTAAAATATCTCATTGATCGATTGATTTATTTCAGTTTCTTTTAATGATAACACAACACTCATACAGAACACTAAAGCTATAACAGCCATGAAGGGCCAAACAATTGAAAAGAGTAACACAGAGACCCTTCAAGTAATCCCAACAAACCCCAAATTTCCGTCCTGCCGTTTTAGTCAGCCTCCTCGTGCAAGCAAGGTGAGTAGGAAATCCTTATAGTTCCCATTAGCCATCTCTTCAATTTTCTCGACTAAAGAGACTCCATGGTGGTTCTTGAATTCCTCCTTGATCTCCCTCATGTCCGAGTCAGCTTGGGTAACAATTACTCTCGTCAATCCCTTTTTGCTATGCTTATGGACATCAGTTCTCAATGAAACTTCCAAGACCTGATGAAGAGCACAAGAGTTTAAGAATTTCATGCACAATGTTGCCTGAGAGGTTATATGTAATACTGCATGAGTAACTTCATACAAAAATATACGACTCTGGCTTACCTTGCTGAAATATTTCTCAGGAGTACAAAGGCATTGTACTGTCTCTTTTAACCTCACAGCATGATCAAGATCCTAAACAAAGCAACAATATGTGATTTTAGAAAATAGATGCAAGAGGCATATTCTGAGTATTGGAAGTATTTTGGGTTGACAAAATTTCTGGATAATGTTGTACAGCCAACTCTTTCCCCCAACTTTTTTATCTTGACATTAGTTGGGTTGCATATCACATGCCATGTAAGTAGGCGAAGAAAATTCGGAGAAAGCTGGGAAGTTAAGCGTTTCTCTTTGGACCTTGTATACATACCTTATCAATGTTGTGGCCAGAAATCTCCTTGTAGTGTTTATAGACTTCCTTGAGATGGAGCTTGCTCCTTGTTGATAGTATCCTGATCACCTCATCATCTTCATTGGGATGCCTCTTATCGGCATGCTGAATGGCATTAACAAGTGTTTTGGCCTCTGATTTTGCAGTGTCGTCCTTAACCTTTGATCCTTCATACCTATAGGCACTCACAAGAGCAACCAAGAGCTGGACAAAGAAATCAAAACACCAATTAAATGAATTCACATGTTCATTTTATATACACACATTTTATGATTCATATATATGTTCATTAACAAATCATTTCTTTATATCTGTTCGACCGATGGAACCTATGTACTGCACAGTCCTAGCTGTTAAACTACCATACTGCGCATTTGGTAGCACTACCAGTACTATCCAGTTTTGAAACCTATCTTTGTTTAAGACGTGGTCAGTAAATATGGAAAAAGTAGTCGCGCAGTAAAAATTGAATTACCCCTGTAGAAGAGGATCCTGTCAAATTGAAAAAAAAAAACCACAAAATACAAGGCCGATATCTTTCAATCCTCACTTGGATGATCTATCTCAAATCAAAATTAGCAAATAGGAACTATTATCCATCAAACGAATGAAAACTAAGAGACAACTATGCAATTGTTACGTACGGAAGATGACATTTACCTTGCCTTCAGGGCCATGAATGTGGTAGGCAACATCTTCCTCAATGGAGTGATCAAAGAGGGAATGGTAAGCCTTCCTAGCTCCTAATAGCTCCTCGGACGATCTAGTGCATGCAATCTCAACAAGAATACCATATGATTCTGGACCTTTTTTCAAGGCCTCCTTTGCCAAACGAGCATCTCTTTCCCATGGATGCATTGTCCATAGCACCACAGCATTCTGGAAAAAAAAAAAAAAAAAATCATAACAAAGAGCCTCATCACTCCAATCTCATCATTTGTGCATAAATTTGAAGACTAATGTTTCTTATTAGACTAATCTTACGATTCAAATTATTGGACTGCGAATCTGAATCACATATGCAAACATAATTAACTTTAATTTACCTAATGAGATCTAATGAGATTCTCAGGCCGCCTTCCTTTTGAAAGGAGGGATGTGCAATAATGTGTTGATGAGTATCAGTAGAGTGTTGATAATCCGTTGATATCAATTTGTTATTAACTTATTAGCATTTAACTTGTTCAGCTTTATCAAGTTGTGCAAGCATGTTAAATACGTTGGTAGAACTCCACAGCAGACATACAATTCTAACCAAATTCGGAATGATAATTAGAAGTGAAACCCAATAATTGTTTGATCGATAAAATAATCTCTTGTTGTCAAATAAGAAGTCTCATGTTCGAATCTTGTTTCTATCAGAGTTGAGGGATGTGATAAGAAAACCAAAGTAAAAATGCCTTAAAAATAAGATAAAATAAAACGACCAGAAAGTTACCTTAAAACGCAGGAACTCATGCTTGAGTAGCTTGACATGGTGATCATCCCAGCGCTCAAAGGAACGTTCATCTACCTTGAAAAAGTGGGGAGTTGCTTTCCTGAAGGATTGCCTTTCCTCAGGATGCGATTTTCCCAGT
This sequence comes from Pyrus communis, assembly GCF_963583255.1. Classification (NCBI taxonomy): domain Eukaryota; kingdom Viridiplantae; phylum Streptophyta; class Magnoliopsida; order Rosales; family Rosaceae; genus Pyrus; species Pyrus communis. Next base: position 25,054,230 of record NC_084812.1, read on the forward strand.
GTTGCTACTAGTGCCTTCTCATCAACTCCAAGTCCTGCTTCAGTTAAATTAACAGTAATTAAATAATAAAACAATTATTAATAATTTTTAAAAGATTAGTGAAAAAATTCAAATTCCCGTCAAATTAACTACAAAACGGGTTTATATATTGACTTCATATCACAGTGAGAAGGAATCGGGATAAAAAGTAATCCAAATGCGAAGTATAAAAATTACCATTTGATGGAAAATTGGGAAAGAATTGGATTTTTGGTGTTTTTGAAGCTACAAAAGATTAGTCCATATGCTGTAAATTTTTAATTTTTCACAAACCAGCATTTTGCATTTTGGGTTAGCGGAAATCAAACTCGGAACTTCATGAATGAATGTTCATAACCGACTGAACTGCATTTAGCTATAACATTAAGCAAATGGGGAAAACAAATATAATCCATCAATGTGATTGACTAATTTTCTAAGAAAAAAAATTTTGAAAAAAAGAAAAATAACACTAAAGAAATAAAAGAATTAAAATTGGAACGTAAACGAATTGTAATTGTAAGAGAATTAACGCATTGAAATTGATATGATAAAATAAAACAGAAGAAAATTAATATTTATGTGGAACCTGAGAAGGCCTTGGTGAGAGTTTGCAACTCAGGAGTAAGAGCCATCGTTTGTGTTGATTCTGTTGGTGTAGAGATCTTCTGACAAATGCTGCAATATATATGAGCCCGAAAGGTTATAATTGTTATTTCCTGAAGGGTACTTTAGTAACTTTACCTATAGTATAATAGTCAGTAGACTATAGTAATGAGGGTGTAATGAACTGATTAAACGGCAATGAAACAGAAGTAGAGTTCAATGTCGTATTTTACAAATGTATAAAAGTGAGTAAATATATGTGTCATTAATCCATTTATTCATGCAGCGTTTCTCACCTGTACATTCCTTGTCTGCATATTTTGGTTTCCCAATATTGTTGTAATTTGTAGCTAGTTTTCACCCCTAAAATTTTGATGTTGCCTAAATCAAATAAGAGGTGAAGAGTGATGGGAAATGGGTCAAGATTGAATCACAATACTTGTGCCATGACTTGCCAATTTGGTTTAAAATTTCATGCCTTTTTTACAATTTTTTTAGCAAGCTATTATTATAGCGATGATTAAATTTGAGAGATTATATTCATACATCTCAAATTTTATCTTCCACACTCTTTTATTTTTTTAATATTTTTCTATCAAGGGTTAGTGGTGTGTAGAAAATATTAAAAAATTAAAAAATGTGGGAGAAGTAATTTGAGGTGTGTGAATATAATATCTCTTAAATTTTGATACAATGTAGTCATAAGATAATATTCTGTAGCAAAATTTTAAAACTGTGGAAACCAAATACAATTACTATGATATGAATGTTTGAGTTCAGCTATTACAATTATTACAATACTGATGTCCCAGTTCAACTTTTGTATTCGTTGTCTTGTTGGCCTCTCAAAAAATACCTACCGAGTGTTTTCCCTATCTACAAAGACTTCCATGTCAAACTCCCTCATTGCTTCCATGTCAAACTCCCTCATTGGGTAATTAACCTTAAGGTAAAACCTAAATACATTCAATAATGTTAGAGTGTTACTATGCTCACCACCTATTTCATTTTTCTTCACGCACTATATAGATATGGCATCTTTATTGAAAAAATTTAGTCTAAGTTTTTCATTGAAAGTTTGTTGTGTAGTTGAATGAAAAGGAATAATAATATATGATATATAATTATATACAGTTGGTGTTATAAATTATTTTGTTACAACAAGTCTAAACACAGATATGAATGTTCATTTTGAAACCCCATGGCATGATAAATGTGACCCTATTAATTTGTTAGTGACCATATCGTGCAATGCGTATAGTCAACAACTCAATGCTATATTGTCTATTAATTCACATACGTCTACACAACAAATACATGACACATGCCTTATCTAGAAGGGAAATCCATCTAGCACATGGACCTCACAAGTCACATCCACAATGCCAAATATAAATAAATCAAGAAGTTAAATGCAAGTTTGAAAGGTGCTTTTAAATGATTTGAAGAGATTTTAGAAAAAATATGTTCATAAAATAAACGACTTACAAAATTATAAATATAACTCAATTAACTGAAGAAAAAAACACCATAAATTTAACGAGACGGTTGCATAACCCGCTAGATTATATTGTGAATTATTATTGTAAAAATAATGAATACAAACACTTATAATTAGAGAAAATTAAGTAAATCAAATCTTAATTCTTAACGGAGAAGAAATCCGAATCCTTGCCTTCCAGCATATGAACTATCTTTTAGCAAAGCTGTATACGTATATGTATATCATACGCCTATAAAATTGCTATTTTCCTACTTTTTCTTTAAGGCAGCACGTAGTGCTCAACCATCCACGCGAAATTCCTAATTTTCTTCTTACGTTAGCCCCACGACGTTGGTCTCTAACCAAAAAATATAAATGCTTGAGCTTCAAAAGCTTCTGGTTCAATGGGTTCATAAAACTCACTAGAATAGGAGGTATTTTTCACGTGGGAAAAGTATTAAAGATAAGCAGTGATCCATATCATATATAATTCTAATGTAAAATATTTTAGTCGAGAATCTTCCTCTCGAGTGAAGAAGCTCGTGGGATTTTTCTTGTTTAAAGTAAAGTGCCACCTGAAACACATGCAGGCAGGCACAACTAATAAAAACAAGAATTATTTAGTATTGTAGGGCAGCCTAATCCCATCATTTTCTGCTGGTTGTTGAACTGTTACCATATGATTGCATGCACATAATTGCTAGTTATAGGTAAGAGTCAAAATCTTAGGGTGCAGGTACAGCTGGGGATAGATATCGATCAGATATGATCATGCTATTAACAAATAAAAAAATTAGAAAATTATCATAAAATTAATTGATAATATAAAAAGTACATATAAGATTATTTTTTTCTTTCTTCAATATAAAATTCATTTTCCAAACTTAAATATATGGATAACAAAAATCGAATAATGTAAAATGTATGTACACTAGGCTTCGCATGTGGAACAAACATAAAATTAATTGATAATATAATAATCAGCCCTACTCATAGGCAAATTTAAAATTTCCTGTTTCCTCTTCACTCTCCAACAAAAGTGTTCATATTATTGTATGTGATTTCTGGGATATTGTGGCCATCACTGATTCATCGTTTGAAACCTGGAACAGGTTGTCTTATCTCGTTTCGCATTATTTTAAATCATTGTGATTCTTTTAGTAAGTATCACGATTCACATATGTTTTAATAGGGATTTTGTGCTAATCTTGTCCGATAAACAAAAGTATCACGACAATCTTTACGATTTTTTTTTATTTTTTTGCATTTGAATGCTAGCACATTAATATAATCTAATTTTAATTTATTTCCGTCACCTTCCTCAATTTAAGAGGCTATTAACAATATTATAGGTAACAATTTCAAATGAGACATCGTGTTATCCCAAGATGGAATTTACAATGTTGAGGAACTATCATTTCCCAAAAAATAAATAGAGTTTTAACGAAAAGCTCGCGGTACTGTTCACTTTAACGAAAAACCACATTTTTACACTAAAGAGTCAATCCTGACACTATTTACTTTACCTTTTATTTTGTCATTATCGTTAAAACTCAAAGTTTTCAAACTATTTTCATTAGTTTTCCTAAAAATAAATGGCCGACGAGTTGGTTGGCTATTGACAAAATTTTCAAGTACATATTCAAATGATCGAGTAAGTAAAAATATGAAATTATTTATGAATCCGGATTCTCGTCGGATATTCTTTGTGAGGATTCTAAGAATCCGTGAATCGTGTCTATTTATGCAGTCAGAAATTATTTTACACGATTTACGGATAAGATCCTTACTAAAAGGATCCGAAGAGGATCCTGTTGGATTATTTATAGACCTAAACTCAATTTCGTAAGTAAAAGTAAGGGATATTTTTGGTCTAAGAATGCCCTGAAAAACAAAGTTGCAAAATATTCCCACAATATGTATGGGCGATCAATTATGTAAGCAGTCTTCTTTCTTAGTGTTGGCCCCTTGTAGTATATAGACGTCATTACACATGACACTTTATTGCAGTGACATTTCACCAATTTTCCTCATCTCTTATATTTAATAATTTAACTCACTAACATTGTTGGTTGTCAAATAAATAAAAAATGGTAATCTTGTTTTTTTATGAAGATATTATGGGATCTTACCAAGCTTGTTTGTTGAAAGTTGTTACTGCACTCAAACTGACATGTGTTTTATTATGGCCTTTATATCCCTATCAAACCAGCTATTATAATAACGCACCAGAAAAATATCTATATATGCATTGATGAATGATTACGATATTGAAATTGATGTTTATTGCTCGGAAAGGGCTTGGAGAAATGAGAATTTGGTAACCGACTGAATGTGCATTTGTAGTGGATGCAAATTGAAGAATAAAAAATCTCCATGGTGAACAGAAAAGTAACAAAAGTTTGTGGTCTCTAGTGTTAAAAGCACAATTTACAGGGTGCAGTTATATTTTGGACAAACACGTGCAGGGACTTTTTCTTTGCTAGGATTGCCCTATTTATTTTATTTTCATTACTTGTTTGGTAACCAAGAAAAGTACCTTGTAGCAGTAGCACTAAAGGGTGAGTTCAATTAGGGATGACAATTCTAACCGTTAAATTTGATAATTGTGGATAACCGTCTGAATGGATTGAATTTGGGTATGGAAATTCGGTTATATTTTGGGTATGGGAAAAAACCGTGAATATTATTTAGTTATGGTTTTAGATATAGTTATAGGGATCCCCAATCCATATCCGTACCTAAATCCGAACCGAATAATATATAATATTAAAGTATTATATAATATATGTATATATATATATATATATATATATTCATTATTCACCGACATTATATAATATATGTGTGTGTGTATATATTCATTATTCACCGACTATTAACTTGGGAATACAAAAATTGCATTATTCACCGACTATTAACTTGGGAATACAAAAATTGCATTGTGTGAGTTGCATTTTATGGCAAAGTTCAATAGTTTTTATATGAATCAAAATCTATCAGAATTTAATGGTATTTATGGGCGATATCAAAGATCAACCAACATTATCAATGTTTAGCTTTAATATACATGCTCCACAAGATCCATTAATTAAATCATTTTATACATCAAATATTTAATAACGAAAGTAATATTTACTAAATTATCATGTGTCAATTGGGTGAATATATTTTTTGTACTAACGAAGATGGATATAACCATTAACCGATAGGGAATACGTTATTCAGTGGGTATGGTTATGGATAATACCTGATGGTTAATTTGCGGTTATGGATATAATTAATTTTCATGGTTATGAGGATGGATGTAACATTTCTGTTCCCAAACCGATCCATTGCCATCCCTAAGTTCAATCCTCTTACTTTTTTCCTTACCTTAGTTGTGTAAAATTGCGGGTTAGCAATATAAATTTTTAAATTCAAGTTTGGCCAATGTAGTTCATGCTATACATGTAAGGCTCACTGAGGGCATGTCCAACGATGCAAAATGATTTAAAATCCGTATTTGCATTTTTGGTTGACCAAAAAGTTTTTCAATGAAAAGATGTAAAATAAACATCTTGGTCAGAAAAAGGAAATAAAAACCTAACGTAAACATACTTTTTACATTTTCAATGGTGCGTCCTGGTTCTGCAATCAAAGAGAGAGAATTAAATGAGATTGTAAATTTACATCTCTCTCGTTAGAGTAGAACTCCATTCTAGATTTACAAAAAATGTAGAATTAATGAGATATAAATATGATTTTGCATCTCTTCATTTTGATAAAAATGACGTTTTTAATAGATTAATATCAAATATCAATAAGTCAAGTTCAGAATCGACGACCAATATTAAGTATAAAAAAAAAGTGATATAATGAAATTAATTTTTTTTACAATGATATATTTACTTTAAACGGTGAGAGAAAATAACTCAACACATAACACGTCATCATTGGTCATAATCTCTAAAAATCAACAAAACGGCTAAGTCAAAATTGTCATAATTCCGCAACGTACAAATACCAAATTGTTACAAATAAAAACACGAGTTAACCATCTTAAAATCGTAATGTTCAGGTACTAGAATGGAATTAAATAGCCTCAAAATATTTCATCGCAAATCAGGGGTAGTCATGTACATTCAAAATATATAAGATTTAGGGGCAACTTTTCTCTTGGTCTGAACTAAGGGCAAAATTGTGAATATGAAAAGATGATGATACAAAATCTTTGATTTTCCAGCGAAGGTTGAGGCGGAAGAAGAGCAAGAAAAAAACTGAATAAGGAGAAGGACACGGCTAAATGCGGAGGTTCTTTGGTAAAAAGCGTACCTCGTCACTTCCCAAACAAAACGCTTCGACTGGAAGCTCAGCTTCAGAGAAAGATTACAAGCTGCTGAGCGGATCAATGGGCAGTCTCAAAATACCAGAAACTGTTCCTCCTCCCGACCAAGACTGTCAGAGACTCAAAAAAGCCTTTGATGGTCTTCTTCTCACTCACTCACTCACTCTTACACATGATTCAATTAGTATTTACGATGGTTTCGATGAATGGTTCTGCGTCTGTCTTTGAATGTTTTATTCAATGGCTGAACTGGGTTAGCGAAGTTGGCTAGAATAGTGTGTTGGCTCGTTCTGCACTTTGAATTCCTGTCGATAAACTTTAGGCTGGATTAGATTAGAATATCGCTTTGTCGAAGAAAAGAAAGTTTTATTCAATCTTGGTTCACCAACTTTGTTGGGTTACGATGAGATTTCTGAATCTCTTTCTGAAATTTGAATGGAAGGAGTTTTGATTTCTTCATGGTTTTTAATTGGATGAAACATTTGTGGCTTTATTATGCATGTCACCATCTTCTCTTATCTCTATTTTTTTTTTTTTTCTTGATGCAAAAGAATATGATTATTTTATATAAAATTGATTTTATTAATTTTTATTGTAAATGGATATAGGATTTGGAACGGACGAGGATGCTGTGATATGGATATTAGGACACAGGAATGCAAGCCAAAGGAGGGAAATAAAAAACACCTACCAACAGCTTTACAATAAATCCCTCATCGATGATCTCCAATCTGAACTTTCGGGAGATTTCAGAGTAATTTCTCCAACCCTTTATGCATCAAATTTCGGTCTTAAAACGAGTAACTGAATTCATCGAGTCGCAGATTTAATCCTTCATAAGAATGTCATGTTGTTATTATTTTTATTGATGTTCTTCCATTGGTTTATTCGTAACAATTCAAGTAATGATGCGTAACAGGATGCGGTAATTTTGTGGACATGTGATCCTCCCGAAAGGGATGCTAAGTTGGCGAGAGTTGTACTGACGAAGAAGAAGAAAGTTGTAAAACACCTAAAAGTGTTGGTTGAGATAGCTTGTGCATCTTCGCCGAGCCACTTGATGGCAGTGAGGCAGGTCTACAGTTCACTGTTTGATTGTTCACTTGAGGAGGACATTGCCTCAACCATTTCCCTCCCAACCAGAAAGGTAAAATCATATTTACCTCTCTCAAGAACAGCAGATTCAAATTTTTGGTAAATAGTCGTCATTATGATGCTTGGCAACTACTAACAGTTCGTCTGGAAATATCCTAAAAATCGGTGAAGATTCCCAAATTAATCGTCTTATGTTCCACTCTTACGTTGCATCCTATTGACTCATCATGCCGGTTGGCACAGCTTCTCGTTGGTTTAGTGACCTCCTACAGGTACGACAAACAGCTGGTGGATACAGGCATTGCCGATTCAGAGGCATCTAGGTTACACGAAGCCATTGAAACAAAGCAATATGATCACGATCATGTTGTTTGGATACTCAGCACAAGGAACTTCTTTCAGCTCAGAGCAACATTTGAGTGCTACAAACAAAAGTATGGACATTCCATTGACCAGGTATTTATCACCTCTACTTCTGCACCCTTCACTAGTCAGAATACTTGCGTTCTTTTCAATCCCTTGTTCTTCCGTTCAGAACTTGGCACTTTTCTTGACAGGACATTAAGAGTTGTGGCAATGGAGAATTGGAATCTCTCTTGATAGCGGTATATTGGTGCATAGCATCACCTGCGAAATACTTTGCAGAGGTTAGTTCATTGCCTCTGCACAAAGTACTTATATGAAGAAATATTGTTTTTGGTTAATTAGACTCCAATACTGATGAATGTGTTAGGTCGGATTATCGAAGTATTAATATCAGTTTTAACCTCCATCGCACGGGAATTTTTTTTAAATTACCCTTTCAT